>NW_020954589.1:20594063-20598445 GCF_900497805.2 Vombatus ursinus
TACAGAGGCAAGGTTTGAACTCAGGTCTTCCTAACACCAGGTCCAGCACTCTAACCAGCGGCCATGAGCTGCCTTCAGTTTGGGTAACTTGGTCGTCCTTGCTCCTTGGTGGCGATGCCTTTGGAGAGGAGGGATCAAGGAATGTAACTCCTCAATGTAATCTTACTAGTTTAAGATCCACTAGGCTGGATCGTTAGAGAGGGGAAGATGGTACTTTAGATGAGTAGAGTGTCATCTCTCTTTGAATGAAGCTGGACCTGGACTCCAAGGCTGTTAAAACTACCTGGGGCCTTAGAGGGATGATTCTCTATCCACCAATTGTATTCCCCATACGTGGGTCCTTCTCTTGTAAAGTATAAATATGAAAGGCAGCGCGGAATAGTTGAACAACCACAAAGACAGAAACACTTGGGTTCAATTTGTGTCACTGACATATAGTGGGTTCATGACCCTGGATAAGTCACTTTATTTCTCAGTACTTTAGGAAACTCTAAGACCAGAAGTTTCAGAGCAGGCGACAAGTTGCATTGCTGGAGGAAATTTCCTCATCAGGGAGTTCCTTTTTACTAATGAAATTCCAACTTAAATGATTAAATATGGTATTATGGATGGATTGGAAACACTAAATACATGGGACCATCTTTTGCTATGAAACCAGACAATTTCATTTTTTGGTCCCGTAATTTGCCCTCTTCCCTCTTTATTTCCATGTATTGGAAACACAAAATACATGAGACAATTTTTTTTTTTGCTATGAAAATAGACAATTTCATTTTTGTCCCAAATTTTCTCCCTCCTCCTTTATTTAAAAGAATATTTTATCCTTCTAGAATCCTTGATCAGCATTTATGAATTCCTTGAGAATAGTGACGTATTCGGAACTCAACATTAGCGCAAAATTAATTTGGGAAATGTTGATCGATCTAGTCCCCTTTTCTTTTTTTCTTGATGAAATTTAGAAAAATGAAATTATTTGCCTAAGGTCACACAGCAAGACAGAACTAGAACCCAAGTCTCCCAAATCCCAGTCAAGTGCTCATTCTAGTAAATCGCACTGCGATGTCTGGGTGCAAAGGTCTGCTACGATTTCACCTTGCTCTAGTTCCTTCTTTTCCCAGAAAATAGATAAAACAGGGAGAGGCAGCATGGTGAAATGTATAGGGAATCACGTCTCAGTCAAGAAGACCTGGGTTCAAATCCAGCCCCTGACACATACTGGCTGTGACCTTGACTTAATCTCAATTTATCAGGGCACGGACAACTCTCTAAGACAATATACTGCAGAATTACTGCGTTGGTAGAGCGACTTTTCTTACTGGGCTCTTCTCTACACAGGTGAAATCATTGCATTATAGATTTCAAATTAGTTGTGATTTCACAGGAGGCTGCTGGCCTTCCGCAACTGCACTTCACAACCTCTCCATGCCTTACGTGATTTCTAGAGCTGCTGTGGTCAAAGGTAGCTAACCTTGTAGTGATGACCCTCTTCGAAGTTAGATAGGTTAATCCTTAGGAGACAGCACACACTTGATAGCTGAGCTCGACTGCGAAGCTTTTCCAGCTTGGTAGGACCTATCCGAATTAGTGTTCTGTTAGCATTGCCTTCAGAAACCTAAGGTCACCTCCACATCATGATAAGGGGTCAGCGCATGTCTTTACTAGAGATATTATATATTACTGTAGACTGTCTATACACAGAGGGAAGGTCTGCCCTACACCTCTGTTTGGACACTCTTGTGAAAAGCTGCCTCTAAATCCTAAGGGTCAGGTTCTGTCTCTTCAGACTAAACTGAGCACAAGCTCACCCAGGGAGGTGTTTCTGTTACGTATTTCTACTCTGTAAACCGAGCCTTATCGATCCCGGTTCATAGGATTTAGGGATTAGAGGTTACCTAGCCGAGGGATTCTTAACCCGGAGTCTATGAACTCTGTGTGTGTGTGTGTGTGTGTGTACACATACTTGATAATTGTACTACAATACAATTGCTTTCCTTTGTAGTTCTATGTATTTTATTTTATGCATTTAAAAATAGAATTCTGAGAAGGGGTCCCTAGGCTTCACTAGACTGCCAAAAAGGTCCATGACACAAAAAGAGATTTAAGAACCCCTGCGCCTGGCCAACTCCACGCTAGTAAGAAGTAAAACTGATTTAAACCCGGGTTCTGTGACGCCAAATCCGGGGCTCTTTTCACCTCTTCATCCTGGTCAAAATGTACTTCGGCATTAAGGGGCCAAGTGAGTTCCTGTAAGTAGACATGGTGCAACATGTATCGGGGCGCATATGCACTTTCGAAATCCATCTCCAAGTGTGTGCACACACACGCAGGAACAGGCACCCAGGCCCTCCAGCTGGGCCGGTTTGTGTGCATGTGTGCGCTTAGCGGAGCGCGCGCCTTGGGGAGCCCGCAGGGGCTGCTCCATTCTCTCTCAGGGAAACTCTGGGCATCCATCAGTCTGTTAATTGCACTAATTAGAGATCGCGGAGGTGTTAATTGGAAAACCCTGGTATTGTGCCTGTTTGGGGAAGAAAACGTCAATAAAAATTAATTGATGAGTTAGCAGGGCGGGCGGCGCGGGTTTGCGGCGAGTCACAGGGTGTCGTGGCAAATGTTACCGCTCAGATTAAGCGATTGTTAATTAAAAAGCAACGGTAATTAATACTCCCGCTGCCATATGGTCCCGCTAAAAGACACAAAAGGTTTCTCTGTGTCTCCTCCCGCGCCCCCACCTCCCCCCTCCCCCCGCACCCTCTCCTCCCAAAGCGCCTGGCGTGGTCCCGGCTCCCGCTCCCAAAGAGCTTGTGTCTTCTTTCTGACATTCTCACCGTCGTTCCTGGCTCAACGGGCCTTGGATGGCTACGAGCTAGGCTGAGTTTTAAGTTCGGCGCTCCGATGTTCTTATAGCGAGACCAACCCTCCGAGCGGAAGTTGTAGCCCCGGGAACCTCCCGAGGTCGGGGAGCTGGAGAAGGTGGCTCCAGCTCTGGCTAGCTGCTGGCGGAGGAGACCCAGCGGTTTCCAGATCTCAGAGCTGCAAGGGGCTGACTGCTCCCCCTGGGGGAGTCACACTTGGGATTAGGGGAGGGGATGGGGCGGGGCAAACCTCTGGCTCTCTCATCCTTAGAAGATGCCGTGGGGATGGGAGCAGAGGCCATAAAAGGCTAGGAACTGAACGATTTCATTGCTTTACGGATCGACACCCCCCATACCCCACCCCGCCCCACCATGAGAGAACTACCTACCAGTGCAGGTCAGCACCCTCGAAGAGGTTAAATGAAAACGACCCAGGTCACAGAGCCAATGTGTCAGAGGTGAAACTTTCTTAACCCAAGTTTAACAGGCTCCAAGATCGGTTGTCTCTATCCACCATAGCATGCTATCTTCCTAATGAAAGCTTTAGGAAACTAGAGCCCAGGAAGCCGGCTGAGTGCAGTGCTTATATGTTCAGTTGGCTCCCAATAGATATTTGCTGAATGAAATATTATATATTTTAGTGTTTGTGTCACTGCTTAACCAAGCTGCAAGCTTCCTGAGGGCGAGACTCTTGTTTTCACTAAACTTTGCCTTTCCTCCACAGCCTAGTGTTTTGCATAGAGTGGGCCCTTAATCCATATTTGTTGATTGAATGAATAAATGTGGGAGGGGACGGGAGGAAATGGAAGGGAGGAAGATTGAGTGGAAGTACAGGGGGACATAAAGGAGATATTTGGGGGATGATTTAGATATTTAGGTAAAATAGGGGAAATACTCCTTTAGATCCATTAGGTCCGGACTGAAGTCCTGTGAGGAAGATTGTAGAGAAAAGAAGTAAGAGGGGTGGGGGTGGGAAAGGAATTGGTCCCCTGTGGTAGCTGCCCATCGAGCTGGGCTCTAGGTCTTTCTGTGACCGAATGGAACTTCAGGATTTGGACTTGACTGCCCTCACCTTTGTCCTCCCCTGAGGAGATTTTTTTTGGAGGGTCTTCTTTTACTTTACATTTTATTTCCCTTCCCCCTCCTTGCTCCTCTTTTTCTCCCTTTTCTCTGTCATTTTTTCTCTCTTTCTTTCCTCTTTTTCCCCTTTCCCCTTTCTATTCTCTCTTTTCTTCTTTCTTTTCTCCCCTGCTGGTGACTGACTCTTGGGGCCATGGGGCTGGGTCAAGACAAACAGCCTCTGCTCCCTGCCTACCCTAACCTCCTCACCTTTCTTGCCGGCTAAACACAGTTACATCTAAACCTGCTCCCTCACAGCTTACCCAACATACCAGCCCCATTGCAACACATGGAGGAGAGGAAGGCAGGGGGTGTGGAGTCTGGTTGTGTGAGTGTAAGGGTGTGTGTTGGAGTACAGAATGTGGATGGCGGGGGGGGGGGGGGGGGGGGGGGGGGGGGGGGGGGGGGGGG
>NW_020954589.1:20598545-20603750 GCF_900497805.2 Vombatus ursinus
GGGGGGGGAGTGAGTGTGGGGGTATGTGGGTGGGAGTGAGTGACTATGTGAGGAGGTATACGGTCTGCTAGTGCAAGGGCTCCAGGAGGGAACAGAGAACTCCACATGGGAATTAATGTCATTCATACACCCTGCGGAAATGACTTTTCAAATGCATATAATCTGAAGCATGCAAATGAGAGGCTTGCTTCACCCTGTTTAATATGAATGATCGGCCCTTGAATAGCTATTATTACACGCCACATTGCAGCAATTATGTTGTTCACTGGTTGTCTTCTGCACCCCCCCCCAAAAAAAGGGGGGGCAGAAAAGAAAGGGAGCTCTAGGCTTTCTTCTCTCTTCCTCTTTCCCTGTGGCTTTCTCCAAACTTGTATTACCCAGCTGTTTGATTAGTGACTCAGTAGTGTTTGTGTGTGTGTGTGTGTGTGTGTGTGTGTGTGTGTGTGTGTGTAAATACATATGTCTACAGGGGGAGTGACCTCGTCCTTCCTAGGAGGGCAACTGTTGGATCCTTCTTCCACATCTGTCAGATTCTGCCCACTGGACCCTGAACCCCGATATAGTTTTGAGTGTCAGCATCAGCCAAGAAGATGGAGGCCTGTGAATTGTTCCCCTCCCTTTCCTTCTTCATTCCCCAATCACATTTTCATCAGGCCTGGTTCTGAGTCTGGGAAGGAGTGGAAGGCCCTGCAGTCTGGCCGGTGGTGGCCAGAGGTGGGGGTCGGCTCTCTTGGTGTGAACTGAGCCTGTGGAGGAAGGCCACAGAAGTCCCATCAATCACACCTCAGCTGCTTGCCCTCAGGCTGACACCACCATTAAGGCTGGAGACCAGAGTGCTCAATCTCTTCCAAACCATCACCCCTACCAGGGCCAGGTCCCTGCCCCTGCTGCAGCCGCCAGCCACATAGCCTCAGCCCCCCTCCCCTTGGGGTGACAGGAGGCTGGTCTGGGTTGTAGCACAATGTGAGCATGAACCCACGGGGAAATTCACAAACATAGGAGCCACAAGCACATAGACACACACACACACACACACAATAGGGACACAGACATAAATCCTTATGAATGGATGTGGTCATTTTCTCTTCATTGCTTCCCTGTTGCCACCCAAATAAAACTCACACTCCTTTGGCTTTCAAGGCCTCTGATAATCTGTTGCCACCCTTCTGTATTCTTCCATATTCTTCCTTCATCCAAACTAGATCGTGTACCTTCCTTCTTTCATGCCCCAGTGCCTTTCCTTATATGGCTGTATATATTTTGCCCTCTGCAACCTGTTGAATTCTTAACCATTCTTTCAAGCCCAATTCAAACCCAAAAAGCCTTCCCTGATATCCCAGGTTGTTAATGACCTTTCCTACAGGTGACTCAAACTTTGCAGCTCCCTAGTACACTTATGTGGGACATCAAGGGGAACTGGAGTCAGAAAGACTCAACTTCCCGAGTTCAAATCAGACCCCAGACACTTATTATATGTGTGACCCTGGGCAAGTCACTTAACCCTGTTTACCTCAGTTTCTTCATCTGTAAAATGAACTGAAGAAGGGAATGGCAAACCACTCTAGTATCTTTACCAAGAAAACCCCAAATGAGATAATGAAGAGTGAAATGACTAAAACAACTGAACAAGTACACTTACAAATTATTTTCTATTACAGTTATCTGGGTTATGTGCAGGATCATAAGATTTAGAGCTGGGATGGATCATCTAGTCCAACCCTCTACCTTTACTGGTAAACTGAGGCATAGGCAGAGTACATGACTTACCTAAAGTCATATAGCTCGTTAGGAACAAAGCTAGAACTTCACTCCAGGTTTCTTGATTCCAAGTCCAGGGTGCTTTCCACTACATTTCATGTCTTTCTAATATTCCCTGTGAGTGCAGGAACAATCCAATCTAACCCTTAAGAAGCATTTATTAAGCACCTACTATGGACAAGGTACAAGGCTAGATTTTAGGGACACAAAGAAAAATGAAAATCGGTCTCTGTCTTCAAGAAGTTTGCATTGTACTGGTAGGATACAATGTGTAAACATATTCATATACACAAATTTACTTGAGGTGGGAAAGAGAATAAATAAATAATGGGATCAAGAAATTCAATTAAGAGGTGGCATGTGAGTTGACCTTTGAATGAAGCTAGAGAAATAGAGGGAGTATATTCTAGGCATGGGGGAAAGGCTGTGCTAAGAAAGGCATGAAGAATATAACCTATATCAAATTCAGGAAGATGGGAGGGGAGGGAGAAAAAATTTGGAACTCAAAATCTTGTAAAAATGAATGCTGAACATTGTCTTTACAAATAATTGGGGAAAATGAAATATTATTTAAAAAATAAAATTTAAAAAAAGTTACAAAGGCAGGAGATGGAATGCTGAGTTTGGCCTATAGCAAGTAGACCAGTTCATGGTACCATAAACCAAAGACTTTGGACTTTGGAACCCATCTAGTCTAACCCCTTCATTTAACCCTTGAAGAAACTGAGATCCAGGGAAATTAAGTTGGCCTGGACAATAGAATAGGGGGTGAGAAGGGAGGTCTTGTCTTATCTAATCTTTATATCTCTTCCCTCCCTCCCCCGCCCCGTACCTACTACTGTGCTTTGCACACAGTAGGTGCTTACTACATATTTGTTGAGTTGAAATGCAGCACCTAAAATCATAGGATTATAGATTTAGAGATGGGAGGAATCTTAGGAATCCAATCCAACCTCCCCAGTATACAGGTGAGAAGACTGAGGCCCAGAGAAGGGCAAATGACTTGCCCAAGATTATACATTAGTAAGTAAGACTCACAGGATTCAAACTCAGGGCTTTTGTTTCCAAATCCATCACTTTCCCCATAGAATTTGACCTGAAGGTCTCCCCAGTCTTCTCACATCTCAGCGACAAGGGTCATCTACAAAGACAGAAACCTGAACCCAGCAGTTCTAGGTCAACCAAAGAAAGGCTGGGAATTTCTCCTTTCAGGGAAGGGGGAAAAATCCTGAGGCCATAACTTTGGCAGAGGCTAGAGTTGCTGATGTACCCTCTCAATATTTGACTCTTTTCCAACTGTTCATTCCCTAATTTTCTGTGAAGCTATCACAAAACAAGATCGGAAGAACAGCCCTCTGGCCTAGGTGTCCCAGGTTCTAAATCAGAGACCCTGGGGAAAGATATATCTGGCCCTTTCCCCAAAAGAAAAGTGGAATTGATGAGGAGTAGGGGTGGGAACAGTTTTGGAGAAGTAGAGAACAGTTCTATGAGCTGGTGTAATTTAGAAGGGTAGCGGGACACTTCTCTTCTCCTAGATATATAGAGACAGCCTGATAGAATGGGGAAAAATTCCAGCTATGCTACTAACTAGTTGTATAACTAGTTATATGTATCATTAACCCCTCAGGGACCTCAGTTTCCTCACCTGTAGAATAGAATGGGGAAGCGGAAGAGAAGAAGGCTCTGACTCTTTTTTATTAATTGTATCCCATCACTTAGCACAATGCCTGACACATAGTAGGCACTTAATAAATGTTTATTGGATTGGTCAGTCTCTAAAGTCCATTCTAGAACTTAATCCTATAATTTGGTTTCTACACCCCCCTCCCTACATTAATTTCCAGGGGTGTCCAGAGTCCTTAATTTCTTCCTATCACCCTCTCCCTCCTCCCCCACCTCCACGCCACCCCCACCTTCACACACTTTGAACTTCTTCCTCCTGTGAATTTTTGAGGAGAGTCAGTTGGGAACAGGGCTGGGCAGGCCTGGAATACAGCTCATCTAAGCTCCTAAGGGCCTTATCCTAGGAACTGGAGCACATAGATGTTAATAGGTTTTTAACAGGGAGTAGGAGAGTAATGCCATCGCTCCTTTGCCTTCCCCCTGCTCAGCCCTTCCAGTACTGGGGTCTCCACAAGCCCAAGAGAAGACTAGGGATGGAAGACTCAGCTAATACCAGCTTCATCTGGGGATGCCTCTGCTCTCATTCCTCCCCCCCCACTTCTTCCTTGGCATGGGCTTGGGGGTTGGGGAGCTTCAGGCCAAGAGGGAGGAGGCTACAAGCAAGGGGATGTCTGCCTGTAGAATTTGGGGGAGGGGGTTATGTGGGGTGGGGGTGGTGCTTGAGAAGCAGACTCTAGTTGGGGCATGTGGGTATCAGGGGCAGAAAACTGCCTTGGGATCGAGAGCCAGCCCTGCTGGTCCAGCTCCCGAGTCTCAGCCCCTCCTCTCTCCCCTACCCCACCTCCCCATCCCCGTCCCCATCCCCTCCTCCAGGTCCCATTAGAGCGACATGATGGTGGAATCCGCCTCGGAGACAATCAGGTCGGCCCCGTCCGGTCAGAACGGAGTCAGCAGTCTCTCCAGCCAGAGCGATGGTGGCGGTGGTGGCGCTGGAGCCGCAGGAACTGTGACAGGAGCAGGAGGAGGAGGAGGAGGAGGAGCAGGGAGGGATGGAGGAGCAGGCGGGGAGAGCAACGGCGAGATGAGCCCTGTGGAGCTCTTGCACTTTCAGCAGCAACAGGTAGGAGCCGTCTCTCACTCCCCTTCCCCCACCCCAGCTCCATTCCCCCACCCCCACCCCCTCATTCATTCTCCCCCTCCCGTTTCTGCTCCATCCGTCTGTCTCCTCTGATCCCTCAGGCTGGGGGGAGGGGAAAGAAGGAGGAGAACTGGGCCTTACTCCCACCCCTGGCTTAATGAGGAGGGAGCTTCAGCCCAGTGACAAACTGCCTTTCTGCCATCCCTCCGGCCTCATTTCCCTGATCTCGAAAAGGTCCAATCTTCTAGCGCCCCTGCCAGGCATCCGCTACCATTTAGTCTCCTAGGTGGCTGGGAACTGGCAGAGGAGATGGGGCCCAGGGGGATGGGTTAAGTCTAACTTCAAGGAGGCTCCCTTCGGGAGGAAACTCTAGGGGGTGGGGCTTGGATGGAGCCTGAATTGACTGGAGAATTACTGTGCCCTCACCAGGGAACTAGAAAGACCAGAGTCTGTGTGCACTTTTAGCATGAGTGGATAGGTGGTTTAAGGACCATGTGGCTCATTTCCTGGGTATTCTGTGATTGAGGCTACAGGGTAGGGATTTGCCTACTTCGATCTTCCCAGAAAGGTATAGTGAAAAGAGACTTGGGTTCAAATCCCAGCTCCACCACATACTGTCTGTACAATCTTGAATGAGTCACTTCTCCACTCCCTGGGTCTGTTTTCTTGTCTGTAAAATTGGAGGC
>NW_020954589.1:20603850-20630058 GCF_900497805.2 Vombatus ursinus
GGGGGGGGGGGGGGGGGGGGGGGGGGGGGGGGGGGGGGGGGGGGGAGCCAAGAATGTTTTGGCACCTAAGGTACCTTCCAGCCCTAAATCTGCGATCACATGAGCTATAATCCTAAATCTCTCTGGCCAGTACCTCACCTCTTTTGTCCCCTCAGGGTTCCAGGAGGCCCAGGAATCCACAGATGGTGTGGTCCTTGTAGCCTGGAAGAAGCCTCCAGTTGCAGTTCTAGGTTGCAGGTTTGAGGTAGGGTAAGGGAAGATAAAGGATTTAGAGTTAAGTGACTTTAGAGATCCAGTGTATTCCCCTCATGTGAGGGTGGGGCAGAAATGATGTCTAGATCTTCCATTTCATCAATCTGAGGAACTCTTCAATCGAGGAAATTCTCTCTACCAATAAAGATGGACACCTGTCCTACAGCTTATTGTCTCAGAGACTTTTCTAGAAAATTCAGGGGTTAAGTGACTTGTCCAGTCAGTATGTGTCAGTAAGTCAGTCAGTAAGCACCTACTATGGGCCACTGTGCTAAACACTAGGGATATAAAAAGAAAGGCAAAAGACAGTCCCTGCCTTCAAGGAGCTTACAGTCTAATGGGGGAGACAACACTCAAAGAGCTATGTACAAACAAGTTATATACAAGATAAATAGGAAATAAGCAACTGACTGAAGGCAACGAGAATTAAGAGGGTCTGGGAAAGACTTCCTATAGGACATGGACCTGAAATCAGGGCTTTCTAATTCTAAAGTCAACTCTCTGTCCTCTGTGCCACAATACTTCTTGAGTACCTCATTTTTGATAGATCAAATTCATGGGGATCCTCTGGGGCTCCTCTTTGTTTGAATACCACCCCTATTTTCATATTCTATTCCCCCTTCCAATTATGGCTGCCCCCCCCATACACACACACACACACACACACTCTATTTCCTGTAAATATTTAAGGTCAGAGCTGAGTCTACAAGACAGTTAAGAGCCACTGACACTGCCCAGTGAGCTCAGTTGTATGTATAATGACAAGGCAGGGGCCCCAGGTCTCATGGGTTAGGGAAAAGAGGGAGAATCATGCTTTTCTTGTTTGGGGAAAACTGGCTGGGCCAGCCCTCAGCCTGGGATTCTCCTTCATTTATTTGTTTTTGCTTCTCCCATCTGAAGCTGCCCCTGTTAGCCCTGATGGCTTCCAGGTGAATGTGAAATACAAAGATGTGAAAAGGGAGGCACACCCCTGCCTTTCAAGGCCTCAGCTGAGGCCTCAGCTTGTCCCCTCCCCATTCACTCCACTGTCACCCCCCCAACCCCCCCAACCCAAGACACCAGTCCTACTCACTCTGGATCACATTGCATTGATTCTGAAGGACCCTAAGAGAAAATTAGGCTCCTAGAACCCTTAACTTTGAATTGCAAGAGATTTTAAACGTGATTTAATCCACTACCACCCTCTCAATTTACAGATAAGACAACTAAGGCCAAGAAAGAGAGAGTAAATTGCCTAAAGTCACTCAACTAATTTTAGTTACAAGAATAAGCAAAGGAACCACATCTCCTGACTCTCAGACCATTGTTCTGACCTGGAATGGACCTTGGACCATCAAGTATTAGACACAGAAAGTCAGAGCCAGGAAGACATCTTCATAGAACTGAAAGGACATTACAGGCCATCTAATCCAACCCCCTCATTTTACAGATGAGGAAACTGTGGTTCTGTGACTTACCCAATGTCATACATTCAGTAAACATCAGAAGTGGGATTTGAGCCCAAGACCTCTGATTCTAAGAGCCCTTACTATTGTACCATGATGCCTCCTATTTTAGATTATCAAATATCAGAACATAGAGCATGAAGTATCAGCTGGATGGAATCTTAACGTCATCAGATCATAGGCTTTGAGCTGGAAAGAACCTTGTAGGTTGTCTAGTTTGTTTCATTTTGCAGATGAGGAAACTGAAGCACGTGGAGGAGAGTGACTTGTCCATGGTCATACAGGTAGTTGGTTGGTTGTTGGCCTTCGTTCTCAAAGAAGACCAAAATGACATCACTGTGCTAGAGTCAAGTTACAGTGAGTCCGACTGGCTGATCAGACCAATATGAGCTTCGAATGTTCTTTCTACCACAGGTCGGGCACGAATAGCCCATGGGAACATTTGAAGTAGATTCTCTAAATTTGTACATCTCGAGTTTCTTTTGAGAAACGGGTAGTAACCATCTTAGAATACAGAATATTAAACACAGAATATGTGGGATTACCTGGGCAGGAAGACCTTAGAACATGGAATATTAGAGCACAGAACATAAAGGGCTCTCAGAACATACAAAGTTGTAACAAAGAACGTGGGGGGGGGGGTGTCAGTAGATAACCAAGGCTTCTTCAAGCATCTAGATTCTAGGCTAGCCTCTCCTACTTCCCCCATTTTACGGAGAAGGAAACTGAGGCACAGAATGGTGAAGTAACCGGCCTAAGGTCATCTTGTACCACTGGAGTGGATGTCAGATGAACATATAACTTCTCTGAAAGAAATTGTCACCTTTCCTAGTACCATTTGATGCCGGAATGGTTTGAGGACTGAAAAAATAATTTCCTTTTCCCTACTGCTTGGAACAGAACAAGAGATGTTTCCAAGCCCCCCTTTGCCATTCTAAGGGGGTATAGTGTCTGTTAGTGTCTCGAAGTGTCCCTAGCAATGTTCAAAAATCCCAGTAAGAGAAGGGCTCCAAGAAGCACTGTGGGAACCCTGGCATCAGAGCCTCCTTTCTCCTGGGGAGCAAGAAGCAGAAACTCAAACTGGTTTTCCCTGTAATGAAAGTGCAAATGTTCCCTACCCCACCCCTAGATAGACAAACTTTATATCAAAACAAAACAAAAAACAAAGCACTCCTACTCCAAAAAAAGTCCCCCATCCATACCCATTTTTTACATGGCTATATATCCTTTCTGGCAAGGGTTACTGCACCATGCTCCCTCTCCCCTTCCCTCCAAAGAGTGTGAACAGTGCCAGGAATATTGAATGTAAAGGGAAATTATCACCTAGGGCAAAGCCTTATTTTAAAACATTTATTTAGTATTTGAAGAAATACCTCTTGCTTTGAGGAGCACCGATAAAGTAAAGTGTGGACACAATTATGTAGATAATTTAAGTCTGTCTTCTCAAAATCCCCCACAATTGTAGGAGGGCCTGAATTACTTGGGCTAGCCATATTTAAAGAGGCAGTCTAGGATGGTGGAAAGAGCCCTGGTGGCTGCCCATTCAGATGAACTGGATTCAGGTAACATTCCTGCCATCTCTTAGCCATGTCAACCTAGGTGGATGTCTTTCCATCTCTGAGCCTCAGTTTCCTGGTTTGTAAAATGGTGATAATCAGACAACCTACCACATGAAGTTATTGTGGGGGGGTGTGAATGAGATGTTATATGTAAAATTGTCTTTTAGGGTAAAAAATATGAGAAGGAAATGGCTCCAGTATCTTTGCCAAGAAAATCCCAAATGGGGTCACCAAGAGAGGGACATGACTGGAAGGACAAGAGTTGCCAACTGTGTTGTAAGGTTTAGAGCTCAAAGGGACTTTAGAGAGCATAGAGTCCAAAGCCTTCACTTAACCACCTGGGAAACTGAGGTTCAGACAGGAGAAAAGGCTTGTAGTAGGGTTAAAACTTGAACCCAATTCTTTTGACTCAGACCTAGTATTCCTACCTCTACACCACATGGTGCCTCATTTTCTAGTGAAGTTTTCAGTTTTCCACTTCAAGACAGCTATGTATACACAGCCCATGTTTATGTGTTCTGTTTATTCCTGTTTTTGTTTTTCTTTGGATTTTTAAATGGCCCAATGCCCTAGGCAATCCTTCTGTTTCCCAAATGTGATGCACAGGGTGGGGCCCCAGCTAACCACAGCCCAGTGTGTGGGGGGGGGGGTGGGGAGGGAGTGGAATGGGGGTGGGGAGGGGAGGAGAAGGTTGGAATATAGATTCCATCACTCCTTCCCTCACTGCTTTATATTAGGGCTACTTGGGGAGCCTCAGGTCCTGAACTCTCTGGGACCCATATAACCCCTTTAGTTCATTGCCATGGGAATTAGCCAAGCAGAGGGGAGTGTGGGAAAGAAACCCTGGTAGCTGCCCCAGGGACAGGCCTCCTTTTTCCTTCTCCCACTCCTTTATCCCTCCTCCACTACCCCTTCCCATGCTCCGGCATCTATGAGGAAGTCCTTGGAGGCCTCTGTATTAGCCCTTTCCTTAAATAAATAAATACATTATGTTTCTATAGAGCTGAAGCTTTCACATACATGATCTCATTTAATCCTTTCAGATAGGCATTATTATTTCCATTTTATAGATGAAGAAACTGAGGCCTGGAGATGTTAAGATGCTTACCCATAGGCCTATTGCTAATTAGTGTCAAAGCTAAGACTAAGATCCAGACAGTCTCCAGACTCATAATTCAATACTCTTTGAACTGCATCTCTGAGTCTGCATCTCCATTAGGAAAAAGGAGGAAAGTGCAGTGTAATACACTTAGTAGGTGTTCATTAAATGTTTGTGGAAGGAAAGAAGCAAGGAAGTTTAGCTCCCATTCCACCAACACTACCCCCCCCCCCCCAAATGAGGAAATGACCTTCTGGAACAGACTCTTAATTAAGAATTTATTAACTGAGTTAAGGGTGAGTATGGCTCTCACACTCACCAGACCTTCCTCTAGTCTATATCTTTTCCCTTGTTTTTTATTGATTCATTTTCTTACATCATAATAATTTTTTATATACTTCTTCCCAAATACACATGCATGAGTACACATACATTGAGCCCTTCCTTGTAACAAAGAAAAATGGTTGAGCAAAAACAATGGACAGAGTAGCCTCATCTGACAGCATATGCAGTATTCCACCTCCATAGTTTCCTACCTCTCTACTGAGAGGCAAAATATGTGCTTAATCCTCTGTTTCCAGAAATCAAGATCTTTCATTGCAATTAATCGGGTTCAGTTACCTTTTAGGACTGTTTTTGTTTACATTATTGTAGTCATTGTGTATATTGTTCTCTGGGTTCTATTTTCAATTCCTGAATTCTCTGAATTACTCTTTATTTATAGCTTTTTTTTAAATAGAGCAATGATTTTCTAAAACATTTGTATATCGTAATTTTTTTCAAAATTCTTCAAACAGATAATCACCCGTTTTGTTTGCAGGTTTCTTTTTAATATCACAAAGGGCACTGCTAAGGATATCATATATTATATGGAACCTTTCTTTTTGTCATTCATCTTTTAGGCATATATGCCCAGTAGTCAGATCAGTGGGTCAAAGAACATGAACAGATTAGTGATTTTTCTCCCATAATACCAAATTATTTTTTCAAAGTGGTTGGACCAACTCATAGCTCCATCAACAGTGTATTAGTGTGAACTCCTTCAACATATTTCAATTGCTTTTTAAAATAATTTTTTGCCAACCCGACAGGTGTGATTGCCCCCTCTTTCCATGCTCCTGCCCCTCTGTGCTTGATTTCACAATACCTTACTACCTCTCAAGTCTTTCTGTTCTTCTCCTTCTTTCTCTCTTATTCCAATTTCTTATTGGAAAGTTTGGTGCTCTGGGTAATCATTGCAAGTCAACAAAGATTTGCTTATGTCAAGGTACTATGGAGAGATGAAAAGTACATAATCCCTGCCTTCAGGAAATTTATAATCTGATGAAGTGATCTCAACATATACTCAAATAAATTTATCATAAATAATTATGATAAGGGCAAAAGAAGGATCCAGATTAAGAGCTCTAGGAAAATTTAAAAAGGGAGATACCGATTTTAAGAGGGCAGGAAGGAAAGAGAGATCAGAGGAGAGTACAGGACCAGATCTGAAATTGGCCAGCCATCCTGCCTCACTGCAATGTAGGGTGTCCAAAACAGAACTCATGATCTCTTCCCCCCCAAAACCTCACCTACTCTCCACCCTCTCATTCTGTACTTCCCAGTTTCTCTTGAGAGCACCATCCCACCAGTCACCAAGTTTCCAACCTTGGTATTACCTTTTAACTCCTTACCCTCCCTTGGCCCACACATACAGTTGGTTGCCAAATTTTGTTCTTTCTACTTGCACAGCATCTCTTGCCTCTGTCCCCTGTTCTCTATTCACACAACCACCCTTCTGATTTCAGCCCTCATCAGGTCTCCCCTGGACTATTACAATGGCCTCCTAATTGAGCTCCCTCCATCAAAACTTTCCCCTCTCTGATCCATCCTCCACTCAGCTGCCAAAGTGATTTTTCTAAAGCACAGATCTGACCATGACACTCCCCCTACTCAATAAATTCCGGGAACTCTAGGATCAGCTATAAGTTCCTCTGTTTAGCTTTTAAAGCCCTTCACAACCTGACCCCAACCTACCTTTTCAACTACACTTCCCTTTCTGCACACTATGATACTACATACAGCCAAACTGGCTTTGATGCTGTTCTTCCCATGGGACCCTGTCCCCTCACTTTGGCACTGCTCCCCGGGCCTAGAATATACCACTCCTCACCTCTGCCTTCTAGAATCCTTTCTTTTAAAATTCTGTTTAATTGACACCTGCAACATGAAGCCTTTCCTCCAAGGAACCCAGGTCCTCTCCCCTTCCCCAAGGTACTACCTTGTAGCTATTTTTAATGTATTTTCATATTCTTATTTATGTGCATATTCTCTCCCCTTTAGAATGTGAGTTCCCTGAGACAAGGCCTGTTTCATTTTTGTCTTTAGTTTTTTGGGTTTTTTTGGTGAGGCAATCAGGGTTAAGTACTTGCCCAAAGTCACACAGTAGTAAGTGTCATGTGTCTGAGTCTGGATTTGAACTCAGGTCCTCCTGACTCCAAGGCCAGAGCTCTATCCACTGCGCCACCTAGCTGCCCCATTTTTGTCTTCGTAACTCCAATACTTGGCACACTACCTGGCACATAGTAGGAGCTTAATAAATGCCTATTGATTAACTGACTATGAAGAGCCTTAAATGCCAGACTAAGAAACCTGTCTTTATATTACAAGCTAATAGACATCCAGTAAAGGTTTTTGGGTTAGAGGTATGACCTAACCAGGCAGGTACAGGAGGCCTTAGGAAGATTACTTTGACAGCCTAAGTCAAAGAATGGATTGGATGAGGAAGAGAAGAGATTGGAGTCAGGAAAACTAGTTAAGAGGCTATTACAATAATCCAGACAAGAGCTGATGAAGTCCTGAATGGCATGAGGTGTAAGCAGAGAGGAGGGGACAGATACAAGAGATACAATGGAGGTAGAATTTGACCAGACTTGTTAACTCTTTGGACCTAGGGGATGAAAGAAGGGGAAGAGTCAGAAAGGATGCTGAAGCATCTAGCCTGGGAGGCTGGGAAGAGGGTGGTATTCTAAACAGAAACTAAGCAGTGAAAGGGAACAGATTTACTGGGGGAAGAGGCTGTGGCCAGCTTGGAAACATGAAGTTTGTAGGGGCCAGAGGGACATCCTTCCTAGTGGGGAGATCCAGTAGGCAGCTGGAAATGTAGAAACGGAGCTCAGGAGAGTGACTGCAACAGGAGAGGTCTAAAGCCTGTATGGTGGGGGTGGGATGGGGAGGGGTGGGGAAAGAGGGAGGACCTGCAGTAGCAATGAGTTGACAGAAGGAAAGAGATAAACAGTGAGAGTCAGAAATTAGTCTGGTGAATAGTTTAGGCGGAAACAAACAATGCTGGAGAGGGAGCCTACTTCACCTGGGAACATGATGGGAGCCCCTGTTTCCAAGCAGTTGGCAAACGTGTTCACATAGAGTGAGGCAGTGGAGGGGGAGAAGCCTGAAAAGGCCAGATCAGCACCTGGAAGGGAAAAGCCTGGGGCTGCAAGGAAGAGGCCTGGGCTGCTCCATCTAACCACCTCTTTCCACAGCCTCCTTCTCCCTCCATCTCTGGGAACAGCTGATAAGCCTCCCCTTCCCCTCCATGCTGCCTTTTGGCCCCAGTAAAGGGGGAGAGGAGAGTGTCAGTATTTTTTCCACCTCTTCCAGTCCCATCCTCTCAATGAAAATGTCCCTTTTCCCTCATTAAGCAAGTGTTAATGAGACTAACAGGCTCAAAGGGGCAGACAGAGCCATAGTTCCAGTTGTTGTCTCTGGAAAGGACTTAGGAGAGCAGACAGCTGGGATAACATGTGCTCAATCAATCAATCAATCCACAATTCTTTATTAATCCATTACCATGTACTATGCCCTGGTCTAGGCTTTGGGGATACACATACAAAAGCCAGAGAGTCCTTGTCTCCAGGGAGTTTATATTCTACTGGGGGATACAACCTGTTCACAGAATAGGAAATAGAGAGTATATGCAAATTAAATTTTATAAAGTAACGGGGATTGGGGAGATGGGTACTAACAACTGAAGGAAAAGCTTCTGGAAAAAGATGGCCCCTTTGGGGCAGCTAGGTGGTGTAGTGGATAGAGCACTGACCCTGGAATCAAGAGGGCCTGAGTTCAAATCCAGACTCAGACACATAATACTACCTGTGTGACTCTGGGCAAGTCACTTAACCCTAATTGCCTCACCAAAAAAAAAAAAAAAAAAGTAGCCCTTAAAATGGAGACTTAAAGAAACTACCAATATGAAGAGGCAGAGGTGAAGAGGGAAAAAATTCCAGGCATGAGGGACATGGGTTTGTGTGCATATAATCTGCATGGAAAAGTAAGAATGAGTGCAGCGAGGTGGTGCAGTCAGGAGGACCTAAGTTCAAATCTGGCCTTAGACATTTACTAGCTGTGTGACCCTGGGCAAGTCACTTACCCTGATTGAAAGAAAGAAAGGAGGGAAAGGAAGGCAGGAAGGCAAAGAAGAAGTAGTTTGTGAAGTATTTAAAATGCTTTTAAAAAAAAGGATCAGCCATTCAACACAATCTATCAGAACTGGGACAAGCCATTTTTCAAGCCTGGGGTCAAAGCTTGAAGATAGTATAAGGGTGTGAGCACACACATACCCTTCTCTCCTACTGTCCACTGTCGATCTACATTTCACACTGTAGATCTATATTTTACAACATAAAGACCCCAGTACCATCAAAGGTGGGATATTCTGGCCTTAAAAATTATGCTTTTATATTAAAAAAACATTCAAAACAGCTTCCTCTCCTCACTCATCCTCTGTCCTTGCATTTTATGCCCTTCATGGCCTTCTACCCAACTACTAGTTCTGGTTCTGCCTCAACCCTTTCCCCCTAGGCAGCTCTGGCTGTTTACCTTACCCCAATTGTACCTGTAGTAACATGTTTGCTGTACTGCTATGCATTCTGAGGAGAGCAGGGGATCCCACCAGGGATTTGTCTTAGACTCTTTACCCACTGAAGATGACCTTGGTAGGGAGAGCCACTTTAGTTCTCCAAGGCAACCCGCCCCCACTTCTTTACGGGGTTCTGAGTGCCCTAGAATATCCTGAGAAGGACTCAGTTTTTTTGGTGGCAGGGCTCTTGAGTTATAGACTAATAATGGCTAAAAAGTATATAGGTTTTTTTTAAGGTTTGCACAGTGCTTTACATATATCATCTCATTTGATTTACATCTATTATTTCATTTGACCCTCACCACTACTCTGTGAGGTTGGGGCTATTATGAGCCCCATTTTTCAGATTAAGAAACTGAGGCTGGGGCAGGAAGGTGGCGCAGTGGATACAGCATTGGCCCTGGATTCAGGAGGACCTGAGTTCAAATCCTGTCTCAGACACATAACACTTACTAGCTGTGTGACCCTGGGCAAGTCACTTAACCCCATTGCCTAGCCCCCCCCCCAAAAAGAAACTGAGGCTGAAGAAAGATAAGTGACTTGCCCAAGGTAACAGTGTCTGAGGCAGAATTCAAATTCATGCCTTGTCAATGCCAACACTAACCCTCTATCTACTATACCATTCGGTAGAAATTGTGTAGTCCAATCTTGTCACTGTACCAAAGAGAAAACTTTGGCTTGGGGTGGGAGGGCTACAGGTGAGTCCCTTGCCCCCCCCAAGCCAAATGCCTCATTCTCCAAGAAGCCTATCCTGATCACCCCATTTTAGTAACGTCCTTCTCTCTCTGATGTCTCAGCCTTTGTTCTGCTCCTCCTCTCTTAACACCCTTTCCCATGTCTTATTGTGTATTTTGATAATTCTGTCTGTGCGTTGTAGCAGACTGTATGCTCCATGGAGGCAGGGGCCATATCTTAGCCTACACCTGGGCGCTTAAGGACTCCCCAGAGTCCTGATAGGGCGAGGGGTGAGGGGCAAAGCAGCCTGGGCCAGCTCTGGGAGGCTTGGCAAGGGGGAGGGGCCCAGCATCCCCACAACCCCCAGGAGATGCGGGGAGGGGGAGGATGCTGGGCTTGAAGGGGGCTGGGCAGTGAAGGAGCCTGGGGAGGGGGTGGAGCCTGCCCAGGGGGAGGGGGGCGGGCTGAGCCGGCTGGCGGCCCGGCTGAAAAGCGTCCTGGGCCCCTCTAGCGTGCACTCCCATTGTCCCCAGGGTCACTCGGGGTGAAAGGTCAGGGAGGGTCATGGGAGGGTTGCCTAGCGTCTGGGAACTCCCACCGAAGTTGCTGTGGCAACAGGGGCCAGCTCCTGCCCGTTCACATCCTGTGACGAGATTCAAAGGGGCCGGGGGTCCCTGCACATTAATGAGCTTTTAACTCTCCCTGCCTTGGAACTGGGGGGGGGGGGGGGGAGGAAGGGGAGGGGGGGGGGGGGGGGGGGGAAGAAAAAGGAGGGGGGGGGGGGGGGGGGGGGGGGGGCGGCGAGGAGGGGAGGGAGGATGTTGGACTTCATGCCCTTTCTGGTTTGCCTCTCTCCAATTCCTGCCCGTCCTTTAAAGCCTCCTCCCTGAAACCTTTCCTGATCAAGCTACCCTCTCTGGGTCTCAGTTTCCTCCTCTGTAAAATGGGGAGAAGGGTCAGGCTTAATGGTTTCTAAGGTCTCCCCAAGCCTTCCTTGAGCAAGTCACTTATCCTCTCAGGGCCCCAGTTTCCTCATTTCTCAGAAGGAGGGGTGGAGTGCTCTTGTTGACCTCCAAGCTTTCCCCAAGCCTTCTTTGATCGAGTCACTTAGCCTCCCCGGGTCTCAGTTTCCTCACCTGTAAAATGGAGGGAGGAGGGGTGGTTTGGCTTTGGTGGCCTCTGGAGTCTCTGCAAACCTTCCCTCTCTGAGGCCTTGGTTTCTTCATCTGTAAAATGAGGAGGTCCCTGGTAGCCCTGAATCTGGGATGATTCCTTTCCTTAGTGGGGAAGCATCTGCCCTCTGACCTCATATAAAGCTTAGTCTTGTCCCTCTGACAGAGTCAGGATCTTAAGAGTAGGAAGAAACCTAAGAGGCCATTTAGTATCATGCAATGGAGTCATCAGTGATTGGATCCTAGCCCCCTGTAAGCTATCGGGGAACTGGGAGCTTCCCAGCACTTAGTCCACGTGGACACAGAAGGTGCCTAATCAGTATTTGCTGCATTAAGTTGACAGAAGCCTCAGTAGTAGAGGCTGACCCGAAAGCTCTCTCCTTAGTGAGTTTTCACTCTTGTTCCAGCATTAGTCTGAGGTGGTCTGAACAAAGTGCTAACATAGCATCCCTTTCCTCATCTCTGCCCTGACTTTCCATGCCTGTGTCCCCCAGGGTCACTTCCTCTGTCTTTATCTTACACCCCACAGCCTTGGACAACTGAAGCATGCTTTGAAGGGCTGGAGAGGTCTCCCTTGATTCCATGGGGCAGAGGAGCCTTGGAGGGCCTAAGCTACTCTGTCCATTACCCCCTTTCCTCCCTGAATTTCAACTTCTCTCCACCCCCACAAGAAAACCTGGGAGGTGCCTGGGGGTAAAAGTGGGAAGGAGGTTTGAAGAGCAGAGTTCCTGGAGACGTTGAAGACAAATGGAACCCTTGTAATCCAGCTTAAGTTTCCCACATTGAGGGGCTGCCCACACCCCTCTCTTTGCCATGGTCTTTCTCTTTGTTTCTAGGCATGGGTGGTGTGGCCATAGGATAATGTTGGTGGTAGCAAGTGAAGAAACTTAGTGCTGAAGGTTGAAGGGAATGTGAGAAGGAAGAAAGGGATGAGAGACTGGTATGTGTTTGTCTATTAGGGTGGATGCCAACTTTCCCTTCTTCCCTCTTCTCACCCTATGCTGGTTACTTACCTAGGCAGTTGCCTCTTTTGGTACTATAGTTCTCAACAAGGGAAAGTGGGGGGGAGGAGGGAATATGCATTTATATAGAGCCTACTATGTGCCAAGCACTTTTTACAAATATTATCTTGTTTGATCAACAGAAAGGGAACATTTCCAACTGGAAGCAGCTGCGTTGTGGAGAGAGAGGCGAGGGGATAAGAAGAAGAGAGAGTACTGGGGGTTTTGATTTCATGACAAATAAGGAGAGATCTATCTAGAATATCTGCCTGGAAAAAACTCTGACCTGTCTTTTGCTCCGTTTTGGAAATATCAGTCTCACCTTTTACCCCTCCCTTTCCACCTTGAACTTACTTCCAACCCCATACCTTCATGATGAGACAAAATACGACAGAGGTCCCAAAGGAAAAAAGGAGTAGAACTCTTATTTGGAGGAGTTGAGGATCTACTTGTAATTTACCAGATTTCTCTGACCAGCCCACCCAACTCTTTCAAGAAGATCATAGGCCATAATAGATTTGGAGCCGGAAGGGACCTTGGAGTCCATCTCGTTCAATCCTTTTATTTTACAGATGAGGAAACAGGTCTATAGAGGTAAAGTGACTGGTATAGGTTCACCCAGGGAGTACCAGGAGCGAGATAGGAACAAACAATCTCTTACTGTAAAGTCAGTCCTCTTTGCCTTATACCATGTTCCAGTGACCCCAGAGTCAACCATGTTGTTAGAGGCTGCCCTTAGATTAGGGTACAGGACTTTGGTTAGTGAAGGGTCTCCTCTTCCTCAGTGGGCGCCCCTTCCCTGACAAACCCCCATCAGGTGTTCTGGGGAACAGGGATCAGAAGAGAATTGGCTTTTCCCTCTATCCCCTCAGGGATCCTGTCATCTCTGGAGACAGCTCAGATGTAGGCAGCATCTTTGCTCCATATGAGCTGTTAGGCCATCCTCTGTAATGCTGTTTCTTCACTCCTGGTCTACCTGGTGGGCAGAGAAGCTGGTGGGGCTGAAGGGGGATTCCAGGGAGCCTCCAGAGACAAAGCGGGGAGAGTGAACTGAGACAAAATGAAGCGAATGGTTTCTCTCCTGGGAACCTAGCTCCCAAGGGGATAGTTGGACTTCTTGGATTCTTCCAAAAATAAGTCTGATTTCTCAAGGCTTCATTTCTTTCTCTCAGTGCAGCCCAGACTCACCAGGTCTCCCACCCCAGTCCTTGGAAGTGTCTCAGAAAGCCCACCCACATTCCCTCCTCAGGAAGACAGCAGACACAGAGCTAGTAAGGGCCCTTTCCATTATTCTCTCTGGTCTTTAGACGTAGGGGAAAATGAGAAAACACTGTAGCCGAGGTAAGATATATTTTTGGGAGAAAAGAAACCTAGGCTCTGTTGGCCTATTGGTGGGAAGGGAGAGGGAACTGAAGAAGGAAGAGGCAGGTCTGAAAGGGGCTTTCAGAAGATTGAATTTTCTCTTTTTTACATTTTGATTGCCAAGTAGGTCATTTATTAATTCAGAGATCATAGGATCACAGATTTGGAGCTGATCCAGAGCCAGAGAATTGGACAAGGGATTTTCCCCAAACTAGAATCACCCCCACCCCCCACACCACCTTCTCCAAGCCTCTTCTGTTTCTGGGGAAAATTCATTCCAAAATAGCTAGGGATATGTATGCTTATGTGTTTCATCTGTTTGTGTGTACACTCATATATGTGTCTATCTCCCTATATAGGAGTATGTGTACCACAGTATTCTGTGGAATGTGTGTGTGTGTGTGTGTGTGTGTTTCTGGTTTTTATCTTAATAGTTCTAATTTGGGAATGTGCCGATGTCATTTTTACGAGGTTGGTGTAAAAATAATTTACAGCCTTTTCCAAAAAGCTTTTTTTCTAGGGGAAAAAGGTGTAGAATCACTTACGGGATTTTATGGTCCACCCCCCAGCTCCTTCCCTTCATCCCCCCTTCACTGTTTAATATCATTTTTATGTCTCTCTCTCTCTCTTTTTCTTTCTCTGTCTCACTCTCCTTTACTGGAGGACAAAGCCTGATTTAAAATTTGGATCTCTTCCAGGTCAGGCTCTCTCCAGTAGTTTGGGGCCCAGTGACCTCTGCCCCTCCTCCCTCCCAAGGTCAGGTACTCTTCACCACACGCTTGTGGATGACCTTCTTGTATTGACAGGTGACCCCCAGGGTGAAAGAGAAGGGGTTCCTTGTGCTGTTTACTTCAAGCTGTTTTGTTAGGCATCTGCCACGTTCCACCCTAATGGCTGGGCTTCCACATTAGCCGAGAGACAAGAATTAGATTCACAGAACAACTACAGAGCCATATTGCCGTAGAATCTCAGAATTGGAAGAGACCACACTTGCCATCTAGACCAATCCCCTCCATAGTCTCACTCAGGCTCCACTTGAAGACCTCCCAGGGAAAGGGGATTAAGGAGTTTTTGTGGTAGGGGTGATGAAAGGATAAGGGGACCTGGATTTTTTTTCTTTTTCTCTTTTTGAACCAAACCTGTGATTTTATCTATGTAGTAGGCTCTGGGGCAGAAATATCCTCTATCAATCTGTATCTTTTCAGGAATTTATAGTTTTAGAGACCTGCCTGGGACATTCAAAGGTTAAGTGACTTTCCCAGGGTCATAGTACATGTCAGAGGTAATACTTGAACCCAGGTCTTCTGATTCAGAGGCCTCCTCTCTATCTGCTATTCCATGGTGATTCTTTTCTTGGAATTTTCTAGGTCATATTTCTTATAGCATTTTAACTGGACCTCTTTATATAAATATAAAATATATATATATTTTATTATATATGTATATATTTATATGTCCTTTGTTGTTGTTTTTTTAAATTCAAAAAACCCCATGTTTTATTGAGGCTTTGTTATTTCCCAGTACTTTCTCACTTCCACATAAAGAAACTTCCATTGCAATCACGGAAAGACAGGTTATTTTAAAAACAAATTAATTGTTTTAAAATCTTACTTGATTATTTTTAAAACAAATTTTTAAAACAAATTTAAAACAAAAAGACAGGTTATTTTAAAAACAAATTAATTGTTTTAAAATCTTACTTGATTATTTTTAAAACAAATTTTTAAAATTTAAAACAAAAATTATGTTTTAAAAAAAAACAAACTTTATTTTAAACAAAAATAGACCAACACATTGGGCACATCTAACAACATATATTATGTTTCCCACCTAAAGTCTACCACTTCTCTGTCAGGATGACCTGTCCTTTATATAGACTAAACTCTCTCTTCCATTACAGTTATTGACAAACATCTTTCCCTCTATATTAAGTTGCAAATTGCTTGAAAACAAGGCCACAGCTTCATAAAACATCAAGGCTGGAAACTTAAAGATTATCCAGCCGAACCCCTTAGTAGTGGTTTTTTTTTTTAATTCTGAACTCAAATAACAATTACAACAAAAAGGAACTCCTTCATTTTATAAACAAGGAAGCTAAAACCTTTAGGAAGGAAATGACATAGCTGAGGACATACAGGTATGAAGTTAGAACGGAGACATGAATCTGGGTTATTCCAAGGCCACCACACCCTGCCTGTGGCGCCTAGCACATGGTAGGTGTGATAAATATTTGTCAAATTGGATTGAATTGAATAGAATTGAAGTTCCTGTAGCAGAAGAACAGCTTTCTAGTGCATGCGTAGACAGAAGAGGAAGGTGTGAGGGTTGTCAAAATGCCATCTTCAGCCTGGGAGCCCAGAGCAGGGTGGGGCTACCATCCATTATCTGAGGATGCCTCCCCTAGGGCCTCTTCCCTTCTAAATTCAACTAATTCAGGAGTGGAGAACCTTTGGCCTCCAGGCCACATGTGGCCCTCTAGGTCCTCAAGTTTGGCCCCTTGACTGAATCCAAACTTCACAAAACAAATCCCTTTAATAAAAGGATCTGTTCTATAAAACTTGGACTCAGTCAAAAGGCCATACCCAAAGACCTAGAAGGCCACATGTGGCCTTGAGGCCAAAGGTTCCCCACCCCTGAAATCAATTGCTGGAGTAATATGGAGAGGGGGGGAATGGAAGAGAACCCAATCTTGATTTTGTTTAACCAGATAATTCAAAAGTAAGAGTTTTCACTTTCTTCTCTGTCATTAAAAAAAAAAAATCACCCCCCCAAAAAAGAAAACAACAAAATCTTCCATAGTCTTCATGCAGTGCTTAGTACAGTGCTTAGTACATAGTAGGTGCTTAATAAATGTTTATTGACTATCTGCAGAAATCAAATCAACACCTATTTCTTGAGTGCCTGCTATATATGCAAGGCATGGGGGCTATATTTTTCCTCCTGGAAATCCCAGTTTGGGGATTTGTGAAGTTGAAGTTCATTGTTTTTATATCCTGAGCCTTTCCATTATCTGTCCTGGGAGGCTGAAATAATAAAGATAAAGTAACTGATTTTCAGGTATCAGTTTAAGGACTACAAAATACTTTCTTGACATGCATTATTGGATCCCCACAACAACCTTGTGAGATGAGAAGGAAACTGAGACAGAAGAGGAGCTGAGTTTGCCATTGCCCCACAGGCAGTAGTGTGTGTGGTACAGTGGAAACAGCCTTGAATCTGGAGTTGGAGGGCCTGGGTTCAAATCTCACCTCTGATGCTTAACTACCTGGGTAACCTTGGGGTTGTAGCTTCTCCCACCTGGACCTCAATTTTCTTATCTGTAAAACAAGGGGATTGAGCTGGATGGACTTAGACCCCTCCCAGATCTAGATCAATTGTCTTGTAATTCTGAGTGTAGGAGTGTGGAAATGGGCCAGTGATGGTGCAGGGGAAAAAAGAAAGTAAAGCTTAGAGAGAAGTTTCCTGTTCAAGTATGGGTGTGATGAAATGATCACTGACTGAAGTTTCTTCTGAGCTCTGAAATTCTTTAATTTCTGTAAGTTTACAGAGCTGTCCTGTTTTGACGTAGGGGAAGAATTGGAGATTTGGGGTGAACTTCGTGACCCCTTTCTTCAAAGTGTGCTGACAGGTTATAAGGCAGAGTACTGGGCATGGAATCAGGAAGACCTGGGTTCAAATCCTGATGTCACCATTTACTTGTGGTATGACCTTGGGCAAATGACTCAACCTTTCTGAGCCTCATTTTCTTCATCTATAAAAGGGTGACACTAATAGCACCTGCCTCATAGAGCTGTTTTAAGGATCAGTTCCCCAATCTGTAGGATTACCCGTCCTTTCTCTACCCACCAATGTGACACTAAAAGTAACATTTCAGGGGTTCAAGGTGATAGTCCTAAGATCCTCATATTCTGGGGCACAATTCTAGATTCTCTTGTATGTAGGGCACGTGGAGGAAGTCAGACCCAGTGAAAGAAAGGGAAGGAGAGTCAGAGTAGCATGGCCTAACCCGATTTGGAATCATTCCTGGACCCATCAACTTCTTGGCTTAGTAAATATGGGTAAAGTGCTTTGAAAACCTTAAAACGTTATATAAATGTCAATCCTTGTTATTATTGTTAGAGAAGAATTGGAGGAGAGAGGGGGTGAGACCTATTTCTTGCTTGGTTTGTGGTTTTAAAATTTTTTTTGTCAGGAAAGGTCTCAGGAGCCCTCTGTCATCATCACATACATCCCAAGCCATGCTTCCCCTCCCACTTTCCCTCAGGCCTGATGCCATCCGTTATAAACCATTTGTTCCTAATTGTGGAGATCCTTGCTAATGACTCCTGAACAGGGTGGAGGGAAAGAGGAGGAGTTGAGTTTCATTAGTGGGGACTGGGTTTCTGGGCTTTTTGAAGGGGGAGTTGAGAAGCAGAGGGAGATTGGTTCTCAATAAAAAAGAGCAAAACCTTCTGCTTGGCACTACAGAAATGACCAAGTCCTTTCCAGGGAAGTGTGCTCTAGAGCTTGCTCACTCACACACACACACATGAATATCACAGGGGGAAAAAGCCCTCCAGATTTATAGTTAGAGGTTTAAGTTCAGACTTCTTACAACATGTTACCCTGTACGAATCATTTACCCACTCTGGGCCTCAGTTTCTTAATTTATAAAACGAGAGGATTGGATTATGTATGATCTATAATTAAATTCTATCATCCTAAGACTTGGGGGTGTTGATTTTCAGTCATAATTATGAATTCTGGTACTCAGGGCAAATTCAGTTGTGGGGGGAAGGGAAGGCCAAAGGAAAGTCCCTTTGAGGGTCAGTGGCATATCTCTTAGAGAATCCAGCCCCTGCCTCAGAGGCACACATGACAGCCTTGGTAAGGAAGCAGTGGGGATGGGGGAAAGATAGCAGGGAAGGTAGAACTCTGTTGAGGGTGTGGCTCTTTGTTTCTCAGGGTCAGTGGAGGACCATGAGACCTGGGGACAGTGGTCCAGAGATAACTTTGGGGAAGAATTATTCTTTTCTTTCAGATGTGTAGGCCCCTAAAGAAGGTCTCAGTCCCCCCATTTTTACTGTACTGTTAATTTTTTTTATCTCTGGAAATGGGAGGGTAGAAAAGTAAGATTTCTCAACCTAAATCATGTAGGTGTTTGTCTCTACCCTGTCTGCCAGGCCCTATCTCAGTATTTTCCCAGATAACTCCCTTCCAGAGGTCAGTAATCTAGCCTTCACCTATTCAGGGACTGAGATTCAGCCAGCTTTGCAAGGGATTTCCCTGGCTACCAAGGAAGGTGGATCCCAGATGACCTCCCTCCAGAGATTCTTCATTCCATTCCAAGGCATTTGTCCCTGCTTTCCTTCTCCTAACGCCTGCCCTGTCTTAATGGCACACACATGAAAAGGTTGACAGAAGAAATGTATGTAGTAGAGAAGAGGGATTGACAGCTCATACTCAAGACCTCACCAACATGTAAATCATTTGCATAAGTTATACATCTGTCTATGCTTGCCCCCTGTATTCAACCTAAACAAAATTCAATTTGACAACTGTGTATTGAGTATCAGCTGTGTGCCCAAAGCACAGTTGTATCTGTGGACAGATTAAAAAAAAAAAACAAATGCAGTCCCTGGCCTCAAAGAATTTACAACCTAGTTAGGATTAACTAGGGAGAGAGATAGGTTGGGCCTAGCAGGGACAAGCACTCCTGGTTTTTTTCTTCTCCTTTAAAAGATGACTCAATGATTTTATCCAGAGGGCTAGAAGAAAGCATATATGTATACATGTGATTGCACTTCTTCATATGCAAATCAAACAATGTTAGAACTGAAAGAGCCTTCAGATACCATCTAGTCTACCCCCTCATTTTAATTTTTGAAATGTTTTATTAATGCTTTTTATTTTCTACACCCCTGTGACTTCCCAACAACCAGCTCACTCCTGTCACAGAGCCCAGCCTTGTAACAACAACAAAAAAAGGCTAACTAAGCCAAGGCAGTCCAAGAGGAGGTGGCCAGCCAAAGACATGAGGATAAGGGACTGGATTGGGGGAAGGAAAGAGGATAGGGCAGAAGCCTGAGAGAGGAGGCCTTCTGAGACAGCACCTACCAGTCTATTTGACTTTCCATACCTGTAGTCTATCACTCCTACCAAGAAGGAAAAAGAAGTATTTATTAAGCACCTACTGTATACCAGGCCACGTGCTAAGCTCTTTAGAAATATTGTCTCCTTTGATTCTTGACCTCTTGATTCTGAGATGATAGAAGTATATTTCATAATTAGAACAAAAATTGATTCTAAATTCTGAAATCTTTTATATTTTAATAATTCTGTAATATTGTTGTTCACTTGTTTCTACTTCCTTCTCACTGTATCACATCTTAGGCTCCAAATGCGTGGCATAGTCTCTAGGCCACTGAACTTGGAGTCAGGAAGAACTTGATTCAAATTCTGCCTCAGATACTAGTTGTGTGACCTAGGACAAGTCATTTAATAACTCCATGCCTCAGTCTCCTAATTTGTAAAATGAGAGGACAGACTTGATGACCTTCAAGGTCCCTCCCAGCTCTCAACCTTTGTGTCCCTAAATTCTTCCTGTTTGTTGGTTCTTAGCCCACAATCAAATGGTTACACATACGCACGCAGATATAGAGGTATCCATGTCTATATCTGTATCTATATCTCTGTTTGTTCAGCTGTTTCCTTATTGTTGGATACCTGCTTTCTTTCCAGTTTTTTGCTGCCATAAATATGTTTATATGAATATTTTTGTAAATACAGGCCAGTTCCTTTTTTTTCTTCCTTGACCTACTTGTAGGTACATGCCCTGTTGAGGATCGATAGGGGGTATTGACTCAGTATGGGTATGAGCAGTTTAGCAACTTTTCTCAAGTGACTTCCAAATTGTTGTCTAGAGTACCAACCTTCTAGTTTTAAAGGTGGGAAAATGGAGTCACTTACAAGTGAAATGATCTACTTAAGATTGAACCACAAATTAGTGGTAGAGCTAGGATTAGAACCGATGTCTCTAGTACTCTATCCATTATGCCAAATGCCATGTAAATAATGAAATGCTATTCAGTGATTTCATGTGACTTTGTTGGATCATACAATTTATAGCTAGAAGGGACCTTAGAGATCATAGGATCCAACCCCCTCATTTTAGAGATGAGTCACTGAGTCACAGAGAGGTGAAATAAATGACTTAGCCAAGGATTCAACAAAGGTTAAATGTCATGCCTAAGGTCATACAGATAATAAGAAATGGAGCCAAGATTTAGTGATTGCTGGCCATTAAATTGAACTGCTCCCTGAATTTAGGCCAGTCTAGGCCAGCGGGCTCACAAGTCAAAGATTCTGGGGAGTAACAGTCACCATTTAAATCTGATTTTAGGAGGAGAAAGGGAAGAGAGGACTTATGTATGTAGTGATGGTAGTAGAGAGCACAGAATCAGTAGTTCAGGCAGTTTGTTTCTGATGTTCCCATGTTTTGAAATAGGAAAATAGCCAGGTCATTTACTCCCCCTTCTCTAAGATTATTGATCCTATTTGTCCTTTGTCCAGCCCTTTTGGGGGTAAATGGTGACATTTTGTGTTCCAAGGTGACTATCATGTCGCTTCTAAGATGCTCAAACCCCAGTGTCCCTTGTATCTAGGGTATCCAGAGGAAATAAGAACAGGTGGAAAGAATGGAAAGGAAGTCAAGGGAGGAACAGAGCTGGGCCTGGCCTGATGAGGGATCATTCTTAGCTCCATCCATTCTCCTGAGTCTGTAAAGAGAGTCAGGGAGAGGAGCAGAAACCTGGGATGAACAGAGTGGTGCTGGAGGTCCAAGGGTTGAAAATAGGGGGAGGGGGAATAGAGGGCTGTCACAGGGAGGTCCCCATGTGAGATTGTAAGGCCATGTCATTTTTTCCTGTAAATCTTGTAATTTCATGCTCCAGAGGACAACAAAGTGAGAGAGTCAGTGGGGAGTGAATCAAACTCCCCCAGCTCCCCTCTGCCCCAAGAGACCAAGAAGGATAGTTCGGCCACTTCCAGTCCCAATTTCTCCATGGAAGTGTGCCCCTCCCTTTCTTGTCTCCCCAACTTCCCTGGAATTCTGGGAACCAAGTCTCCTCCTCCTCGAACCCCACTCCCCACTCCAGGCAGCCCTCGTCTCTCAGGCTCCTCTCCCCTTCCCCCAAACCTTATCCTCATGTCTTCTGCTGGCCACATCCCCTTGGACTGCTTCTCCACCTCTTGGCTTCCTTCTGGCCTCTGTATTCCAAGCCCCTTTCGATCCTCACAGGCAAACAAGGAGCTCTTTGTCCAATTAATGTCAAACCTGGAAATGATGAGTGGAAAAAGATGGCCCCCTCACTATCTTCACCCTGATTGGAGCTGCAAGCTGTTTCCCTTCCTTTAGGCTCTTCCATCAACATCCCCTTGTCCCTAACTGGCTCCTCCTGACCTTGCCACCTCTTCTCAGAATCTTCTGACTTGGTTGGGTGGGATGGATGGGAAGGAAATCTTGTATTTAAGAAATGTACCCATTGCACCCTACCTCTAGACTCTGGGAAACTCCATGGAAAAGATAGATCAAAGGTTTAGAGGTAGAATTCAATTCAGCTCAACATTTATGAAGCCCTAGTTCTGCAAAGCACTGTACTAGGCACTAGGTCCTTAGACAAATGGAAGTCACCTTAGAGATTCTCTCTCCTCAAAGGGTTCTTTACCTTTCTTTGTATCATGGACTCCTTTGTCAGTTTGATGAAAGAAAACTTACAGACTTCTCAGAATAACATTTTTAAATGCATCAAATGAAATCCACAGGATACAAAGGAAACCTATTACATTGAAATAAAGTTCAATTTTTTTCCCTATCTAAATCTGGATCCCAGGTTAAGAACCTCTGATCCAATCTAGCTCCCTCATTTTATAGATGAAGAAACTGAGGCCCAGAGAGGAGAAAATGACTTCCTCAGGGTTATACTGGTCAAAATGAGTAAAGCTAGGATTCTTCTCTGGATCTCCTGCTTCCAAGTCCAGTGAGCTCAGGAACTCAGGGAGTGTGGGGTGCGGTGGGAAGAAGACTCCCTAGATAGAACGAAGAAAGAATGAGGAAAGGCAACAAAAGTAGGAATTTGTTCTGGCCTTGAGACCCAAGTCTGGTCTTCCCCCCATTCCCCCAGGATGGGTGCAGGGCAGGGAATACTGCCACTTGGGAGGGTCAGTGATACTGTCTACCATGCTAAACTTGGGGTTGGACATTTGAATTGGGGGCTGGGAGGACACTTTGTCTTTTGAATGGGATATCTCTCTTACACTCCTATCCTAAGACTTCTCTTCCCCTTCCCCACCCCTATTAAGCAAATGACTTAATAGAGGTGAGGAGGGCCATCAATTAGGCCTTTAGGACAATGGCTGGTGTATTGCATTTGATTTGGGGTCCAAGGATCTGGGCTGAAATCCAACTAGGATGCCACATTGTCTGTGTGGCCTTGGTTAAGTCATTTTTCCATTTTGAATTTCAATGTCTTCATCTATAAAATGAGGAGATTAGACTAGTTGATTGGTGAAGTCCCAGCTACACTCTAAATCATTTGACCCTATGGTCTGCTGATCACAAACTCTGTGAATGTGAATTTTGAGGTGGGGTGATAGAGGAAGCTGGAATGCCTCCAGCTTTGCTTAGGGTGGGGTCAGCTTGGATCAATCTGTTTATATTTACACACCAACTTCCTTAGGTCTGGGAGGAAGAGGGAGGTACCCACTGTAACTGTGTGGTGACAACTTTGGCCAAAGCCAAGGATGACTGTGATGACAGGCAGTGTGGCCTAGTGTCTCGAGCGTCAGGAAGATCTGGGCTCTTGTTTCCCCTCTGACACATATGTATGTGGGACCCTGGGGAAGTCACTTATCCTATTGGGGGAGGGGGAGTTACCCCCAAGCAACTCTTTAAATAATAAATGAGTTGCTGAAATACATTAGTAGAGGGGGTTTCCACATTGGAAATTCCCCTTACCAAAAGCGGAAACCTTGGTAATGAAATCACACAGGATCAAAAGCCAGGCTGGCTTGGTCATCCCAACAACAACAACAACAACCCCCCAAAAAACCTACCCCTAATAACGTTGAATGAGCTATTATTGCACCATTACTGGGTTGGAGGATCTGTGAAGTTCATTTCAACTCCAAGGCTCCTTCTCTAGCTCATTTTACAGATGAGGAAACTAAAGCAAACAGGGCTAAGTGACTTGTCCAGGGTCACATAGCTAGTAAGTGTCTGAGGCTGGATTTGAATTCTAAATTATACCAGGGGTGTATAAGTTGGGGAACATATTTTATCTGAAAGGTACATATGGTATGAATAGGGAGATACAGAAAATGAGGCGCAGAAGGTAGAATCGTAGATGTAGGGCTGACCCTCAGAGGCCACTTCCCTCACTTGGCAGATAGCAAACTGAGACCTAGGGAGGTTAAGTGACTTGCCCAAAATCACACACATAATAAGGATCAGAGGTGGGATTTGAACCCAGGGCCCTGGGTCCGGAGTCAGTGCTCTTTCCACTGAGCCACACCACCTTATTTTTGTAGATTTAGATTCGGAAAGCTCTGTTCATTCCATATCCTCCCTTATTACTTAGACTTTTTTTTTTAAGGGGGAAAGAGTATTTACAAGTATAGACATAATCACAGTGGTCCCTGACACTGCTAGTGCCTTCCCTTTGAGATCATCTCTCCTTTAGACAGTGTAAATCTTGGATATACATGGTGGTTTGTCTGTTATCTCCTCATTTAGACGGGGAGCTCCTTGAGGGCAGGGACCATGTTTTTACCTTTCTTTGTATTCCCAGTTGCTTGGCATAGTACCTCTAAGTACAGTAATGAGTGCTTTATTGAATGCTTGTTGACTGATTCTTTTTAGACTGTGAGATGTCCTTGTGGAGCTATCTTATCCTTCTGAGCTAAAATTATAAGCTGATTGAGAGGAAAGATTGGCTTTTTTGGTGCTGTCTTTGTATGTCCAGAGTCTGGCCCTGGCACTATGCTTTCCATGTTCAAAAGAGCCATTCATTAATACTTGCTGAATTGAATTAAGGAGTATGGTGCTTAAACTTCCCAATATTGGGCCACCAACCCAGAGCTGGGAGTTGAGATCAAGTCATGGTTAGATTTATTTCCTAGACATTTCTGATCAATCATTGACATCCCTGGACCTGCCCCTGTTTCTTCCCCAATCTCCAATCTCTTACTGATATCTCAGCTTCATCCTGACCCACCAGAGCCTACATTGCTACCCTTAGTCACTACAAAGATCCATCTGATCTCATCCCAGTTCTCCCAGAGCCTCATCCACCTGCTCATATCATTCACTGACCCCATAGTAACTAGCCCTGAATAGGGTTGCCCACAATGACACCAACCCCCCACCCCATGCCTTATTGTTTCCTCTGAGTCCACACTGATCCGAAAGGTCCCATATAAATCACACTATCTTCTTTGACCACACACTGGCCCTCTGACCTTATTGAAGATCTCTTAAGACCTCACTCTTAATTTCCTTAATCCTATAAACTCTGTCCCATTACACAAAGACCCTTTAGACTGAATTCTGACTTCTAAAGAGCTAGACTGCTCTAGATCCCAAATTGAACTCATTCTGGTCTTAAAATTCCACACTCACCCCTGTGCTCTTCATGAAAACACTTCCCTGCTTCCTGATCCCCCAAATCCACACTCAACTCTCATAATACCCTCTAACGTGATTTTTGACTTCACATTGGCCCTATATTGACGGCTGGGCTCTACTTTTGACTACCGACCCCAGGTTTTTCCCTGCGACCTCTCTTCATTAAACTCTTTGAGTCTGTCTTGACCTATCATATCCTCTAATGGTTCCATATTCCATCCTGTTACTCTTGATTCTCTCTCCAATCCTTGAACTCACCCTAAATCCTACATCTTATAAAGTACGTCAAACCTCATATTGACCTTTTATCTGACCTCTTTCATTTGCCCTCTAGCTCCCTGACCTTATATTTGCCCCTGTGGTCCTATTTCAATGACCCTCTGACCGACCTATTGACCTCTGACCTACCATTTATCCTCCCCACAGATCCTGGAACCACCCCTCTCACTGTATATTTACCTGATGCCCCCCACCACCACCAATGAGCCCCTTCCACTGACCCAGGCCTTCTGTGTTCCAGGCTCTCCAAGTAGCCCGGCAGTTCCTGCTACAACAAGCCTCAGGCCTGAGCTCTCCTGGGAACAATGACAACAAGCAATCGGCAGTACAGGTAAGGAGGTCAGGTCAGGTGTGGGTTGGTGTGGGGGGGAGCCATTGGTCAAGAAGGTTCAAGGTAAACTGGGGGGGAACAGCCCTTGGGAGAACAGCTTGGACGGGAGGGAAGGGGAAACTTGAATACCATAAACAGAAGACTACAGCTGGGGCAACGTTTAGTCCCAGTTCCCTGCCCCCCTTGCCACGACTGACCCCCACCAGGACAGCTTCCCACAGTGGTCACTGGCAAAGGTGTTCGTCCCCACTTAACTGTCTGAACTGGTTCCATTTCTAGACTGCCCATCTCTTTGTCTGTTTCTGCCTCTCTGTGCCGCTGTCTCTTACAACACGTGTGTTTCTGTCTATCTCTCTGGATCCTCTGACTCTTAGTGTTCAGTTGCCTTGTCTCCATGCCTGAGTCTCTGCCTCTGTCCCTAATGATTTCTCTCTCTCTCTCTCTCTCTCTCTCTCTCTCTCTCTCTCTCTCTCT
>NW_020954589.1:20630068-20630772 GCF_900497805.2 Vombatus ursinus
CTCTCTCTCTCTCTCTCTCTCTCTCTCTCTCTCTCTCTCTCTCTCTCAACTTGTTTCTCTGAAGCTTGTTGTGTCTTTCTGTGTCTCTCTGCCTCTGGGGCCTCTCCTGGTCTCTCCATACCGTCTCTCTATGTGATGTCTCTCTGTCTCTTTTGTTTTCCTTTGCACAATCTGCTCCCCCCACCCCCCCTTCAGCTTGTCGGTCCATCTGGCTGGTAGGGGGAGGGGAAAGGGGGTGGTAGTGGAAGGAAGCTCAGCCTTCTGTTTACTTTTTGTGTCACAAAGAACTTGGGAGAATTGCAGACATGAGTCAGGGATGGGTCATAACTCAGACAGCCCCCCCTTTCCCTTTTCCCTCCCCTCCCTCCCCTAACCCGCCTTGTGGTCCCCCTCCCTCCCCTCTCCCTGTGCCCCCCACCCCACAGCAGCTGGGGGAGGCTCTGAATAGGGGGAGAGGATTAAGCGGCTGCTTTGAAAGGAAGTTTATCTAAGAGAGGAAGGGTGAGAGTGATTCTGAGCAGGAGGGGATCTGGAATCTGGACTGGGGGGAGGGGATGTGGAACAGTTGGGGGGCTGAGGAGAGAAGAGACTGAGAAGGGGGAGAGGGGCCAGGGAGAGGACAGAGGAAGGTGGACTGAGGGCCCTGAGAAGCGTGTGTGTGTGTGTGTGTGTGTGTGTGTGTGTGTGTGTGTGTGTGTGTGTGT
>NW_020954589.1:20630782-20735484 GCF_900497805.2 Vombatus ursinus
TGTGTGTGTGTGTGTGTGTGTGTGTGTGTGTGTGTTGGGGGGGGGCAGGGGGAAGCAGGGTAGAATAATGAGAGATTGGGGAGAGGGGGCCAGCTCTGCAGTGGGGGCCTGCAGAGTGGAGGGAGATGGCAAGAAGGGTCTAGGGCTGAGCTGCGCCCCCATGTGGGAGATTTGGCAATTAATAGTTTTTTCTGACACATGTATTTGAAATAGTTTGGGGAAGTTTTATAGTTGCACAGAGATGTAAGACATCATCATAATAATCCAAGTCTTAATCAAAGGGCTGGTAGAGAAGAAGTGGGTAAGGTTAGGGGAAAATGACTTCCTAAACCAACCATTGTAATCAGCCAAAGCCCTCCCACCCAAATGTTGGCCCCATGTGGTCTAGTAGAAAGGAACTGCATTTGGAGTCAGAACAAATGAGTGAATGAAAGAGCATTTATTTTTTTTGTTTTTGTTTTTGTTTTTTGGTGAGGCAGTTGGGGTTAAGTGACTTGCCCAAGGTCACACATCTAGTACATGTCAAGTGTTTGGTCTGAGGCCGGATTTGAACTCAGGTCCTCCTGACTTCAGGGCCGGTGCTCTATCCACTGCACCACCTAGCTGCCCCATGAAAGAGCATTTATTAAGCACCTGCTGTACGCCAGGCACTCTTGTTAGGCGCAGAGGGTACAAAGACAAAAAGGAGACAGTCTGTGCCCCCCAAAGAGCCCTTGTAAGTAGGCCTGGGGTTTCCTGGTAGTTGAGCGAATGGGAGGTGAAACATTGTCTGGGGTTGGCTAGACTAGAGTAGTCCAGGTGAGTTTGTATGCACTCACCAATCAGGACAGTTCACCCCAGAGCAGAATTCCAAAACTGAGAGGACCAACTCCTCCAGGGAGCAAGGAAACAGAGCACCTGAGTTCAAATCCTGGGGACCTCCGGCCAGTCATTTGATCACTGGGCCTCAGTTTTATCATCTGTAAAATGAGAGGTTTACTAAATGACCTCTGAGGCCCTTTCAAATTAGAAATATGCTATCCCATGATTCTCCTGAAGGTAGAGAAAACAGGAAATAACCTTGGGTCTAGGTCTGAAATGAATGTAGGAGCACTGTTCCTCCATCCAAACCCATCCTCAGGAAACATGGCCACCTCCCCTGGCAGGGGGGGACTCTTTATGAATGTCACACCATGGAGTGGAGGTCACTTTCCAAAACTCTGCAGATTGCTAACAGTGCTAGCAAGAGGACAAAGGTGAATAAAGTTGAGCTGCATCAGGAGGGATTAGGGTCTGGCATCAGAAATGATTTTTCAGGGGCTGTTCCCCAATATGTGGAATGAAAGAAAGGGAGAATGCATTTATTAAGCACCTACTATACCCCTGACTCTGTGCTAAGTGCTTTACAAATATTGTCTCACTTGATAATGGACAATAGCAATCCTAGTCAGTCTGGACTTTGTGAGGGATCTTTGTAACTAGAGGTAAAGAGCCAGATGGGGTTCTTTTCAGAACCTTTTCCCCTACTCCCTCAAATCATATCTTCTTCCAATAATTGAGAACAGAGCCCCAGTCTGGACCTCCCCTTGTGTCCTGAGGGAAGGTGGTCTCAGAGAATGGGGTCTAGGGGAACATCCTGCTATGCTTATTTGAATCAGGACCCTTAGACTTTCCTCTCCTCTCACTCATCATCTAGACATGTTAATTTTCTCTAGAGATATGAAGGAATACCACTCCCCCCCCAACACTCTAATCTATTTTTCCCCACTCCCTAAATCCTGACTCCAAAGGAAGGAGGTTCTTTCCAGGGAGTAGGGGAATCTGGAGACTTTCTGGGGAAATTGCTTTTCTTCTGAGCTCAGAAGCTGGTAGGGAGATGTGGGGAGGGTGAGAATTGGGGGGGGGGAATGGAGACTGCACTGAAGCAGAAAAGTGTATTTTGTTGATTTGAAACTTGAGTGAAATGGGTAATGAAGACAGATCGATGGCGGCCCTTTTCCTGCTCCGCTGCTTGCCTCCCCAGTTCTTTGGGCCTCCCTCCCGTTCTCCCTACTCCCAAGGGTTCCCTGAACATCTCTCCAGCCAAATTCAATTGAGTTCCCAAATTTGGTGTTAAATTTCTGACTGTGGCCTAGGGAGGGGTGGTCAACATCTTTTGCCAGGGCTTGGAGGGAATGAGAGGCTTGGTGCTCAATCATTAAAGAGGTGGGGGTTTGGTACCCTTGGGAGGACCCACTATTTCCCAGCCTCAAATTTCCTGCAAGGATGTCTTGGATATTTTTCCTTCCAGCATTTCAGAAGTTTCACCCACTATCTCACTTCAGTCCTTCCCCCTTCAAGTTCAGGCCTGGTCCTCTGTTCCTCAAAGTAGAGAGAGTATAGTCATTCCTGATACCTTGTATTTGGACACTCCCAATCATTTTCTGTCAGAGTTCAAGCTAGGATTTTTCTCTCTCTCTCCATCCTTTTCCAGGGTCAAAGGAATCCTTATATAGCTTTTAAGGTTTGTAAAACACTATTAACATGCATTATCTCATTTGATCCTCACAACAACCGTGTGAGATAGGTGTTATTATTATCATTCCTATTTTATAGAGGAGGAAACTGAGGCAGACAGACATGACTTGCCCATGGTCACACAGCTAATATGTGGCTGTGATAGTATTTTAACCCAGGTTTTAAAAAATGTCTTATTGATGGGTTTTTCCTATCACTGTCATTTCCCAAAGATTCTACCCCCCACACACACCCACACCCACACATATACTCCCTTAGAAATCACTTAATTTAATCTGTCTTCTTGATTTCAACTTGCAGCAAGACATCTACTATCCACTACATGATGTTCAGTTGAGGGTTTGGCTCCAGTGCATCAGTCTCATTCATCTGGGGGACCCCAGCCTGATATGAACCTGTCCTGTCACTATTCCATGATCCCTCTCCACTCAGTCTTTACCAGCCAAGATGCTCTCAGTGTAAATGATCTTTGGCTGGGAGAGAGAACTAGTTGGAGGGAGGGAGGGGCGGCAGGACCGTTGGGGGAGATTCTTTGGCTCTTAGCTCCGGGGCAGGGAGGAGAGGGTTTAGGGGCGGGTGGCCTGTGACTCTTAGCCTTAGTAAGCACTTTACTGGGCTGGCTCCTGGCCAGATGGTGACTCATTAACTTTGCTGAGCTCACTATCTGGCAGATGCCCATCCTGACACATCCCTAACCCAGGCCTCTGAAGCCGCGGGGAGGAGATTGGGGGAAGCTGGAGTCCAATTCTCATGAGACAGAGGAAGTGAGGCCCCTTGAGAAAGGGGTTAAAGTCAGGGATGTAGGCAGCTATTCCTTGACTTGGCCAAAGGCATCATGATGTCAGCTGTGCCATTTTAGTGAGCAGCACTCATTCCATGTAACTTCTTGGACCAAGACAGAGTGGGTTGGGCGCAGGCCCAGAGATTCAGTTGTCTTGATAAACTGAATCACAGATTCACAGATGCAGGGGACTTTAAAGAGTCATCTTGTCCACTCCTTTACCTCCAGACCAGACAGCCACAGGGGGAGAGGGTTAGTCTCCCCCGGAAAACAGATCCCCATAGCGTCTCTCACTTATTCTTCCTAGTGACTCATACTTTTCATAGCCAGAAAGTTCTTCCTTGTGTCTGACCTCAGATTCTCCTGTTGTGGGCCAAATCTGTGTGTTCCACTCCCACCCCCATCTCCCCAGAAGGAAGCATGGTGTAAATGGAAAGAACCCTAGAATTAGAGTCATAAAACCTAGATTCAAAATCCCAACTGCTACTTACTAGCTCTGTGACTTTGGGCAAGATAGTTCTCTCTGAGCATCAATCTTCATGGGAGTGTGGTTCAGTGAATTGAGCAAGTGATTAGGAATCAGAGGACCTGGGTTCAGATTTTACCTCTGTCACCTAAACTCTCTGGTCCTCAGTTTCCTCATCTGAAAAATGAAGGGATTGGACTGGATGGCTTTGGAGTTCCCTTTGAGCTGTAACTTTAGGACTCTAACTCTAAATTGGACCCCTGGAAATGGAGAGCAACCTCTAGTGCTTAATAAATGCTTGTTGACTGACTAATTGCCTGCTGAGGGCTAGGTAACCAACCTCTTTAGTTCTGAGTGTTCCCAGTCAAGCAGTGACCCATAGGGGTCAATAGTAGGCTATAGTGAAGGCTAAAAGTGAAAGAGACATGTAGAAAAAAAGAAGGGAGAATGAGTGTCTATGATGGACTTAGAGGAAAGGGATGACAGTGTCAGAGAAGAAAAAAATTCAGATAAAGGAAGTGAATGAAAAACTGTCGCAGCCTACTGAGAGAGGTTATACACAGGCTTACAGAGTTAGGAGGGACCTCAGGTGGCCATTTAGTCTAGCTTTCTCATTTTCCAGATACAGAATCTGGGACTCTGAAAGGTAAGATGGCTTGTCCAAGGTTGCCCATGTAGTTAGTGGCATAGCCAGGATTCAAACTCAAGTCCTCTGACTCCAAATCCAGCACTCCTCCAGCTATACTGTGCTATCAGTTTCCTAGCTGTAAGTTGGTTCCTCTCTCTCCCACCTCCATTCCTGACAAAGGTTGCCTCTCATTTCTCTAGATTTTTCAGAGATTGAAAAGAGTATTATTAAGTACCTACTGTGTGTAAGACATTGACAGCTTATGGGGTTTCATTTCTTCAAGTATTCCAGGGTCATAGAAGGCAAAGCTTGGGAGGTTAGGGATGCTAAAGAATTCTGAACTTGCTTCCTTCCTTCCTTTCTTCCTTCCTTCCTTTCTTCCTTCCTTCCTTCCTTCCTTCCTTCCTTCCTTCCTTCCTTCCTTCCTTCCTCCCTCTCTTCTTTCTTCCCTCCCTCCTTCCCTCTTCCCTTCCTTCCTACTGATTGCTTCCAGAAATTTTAATTAATATCTTTTGTTTTTAATTATCTTCATCTCCTAATAAAAGATAAAGGGGAAAAAAGCCATTCGGCAAAATGAACAATGCGTTAATCAAATCTGACAGTGTATTCAGTGATCCACATCCATAGCGCCCCACCTCTGCAAAGAAGAGAGGGAGATATATTCTTATATCTTTTCTACAGACCAAGCTTGGTCATTGTAATTATAAAGCATTCAGTTTCCATTTTTGTTGTTCTTTCCATTTACATTGTTGTTGTCATTGTGCATGTTATTTTCCTGCTTCTGCTTATTTTACTTTGTATCCGTTTATTGGTTTCCTATGCCTTCTTATATTCTTCTTAGTCATTGTAATATTCGTAATCATAGTCTTGTATCACAATTTGTTTAGCTATTCCCTCATCATTCAGCATCTAATTTGTTTCCAGTTCTTTGCTACTATAAAAAATATCTCTAGAAGTGTTTTTGTATATGTTGGACTTTACTTTCTATCTTTGACCCTCTTGGGGCATATGCCCAGGGTATGAGTCAAAGGGTATGGACAGTCCATACCCTTAGTGTTTTTTTTAACCACAATTTCAAATATCTTTCCAGAACTTAAACCAGTTCTACTTTCATCAATAGTATATTAACATGCCTGTCTTCAAGGGTCAAAGATTATAAAATATGGGAAGAGTTGATGTTGTAGGGGTCCACTGCCCTACAACAACTCTTTCCATATTTTATAATCTTTGACTCTTGAAAGTCTTTTTACAATCCCAGACTGGTGAATTTAGAGCTGGAAGAGATCACGGTGATCATTTTGGTGCAACCTCTTCATTTTCCAACTGAGGCTCAGAGAGGGGAAGAGATTTGTCTAAGGTCACACAGGAAGTTAGCGATGTTACTGGGGTTTTGAACTTAAGTCTATTGACTGCAACCCAGGATTTCTTTTTCAGTCCTCTTTCCTGATTTATTAATTATAGTACTCAGAAAACAATGGAAACTTTCTTTGCTGATTGAAAATCTTTTAGGTCAGGTCCCAACACTCTGAGCAGAAATAAATATTCTCTCTCTCTCTCTCTCTCTCTCTCTCTCTCTCTCTTTCCCTCCCTCCCTCTCTCTCCCCTTCTCCTTCTCCCTTTTCCTCTCCTTCCCTCTCCCTCTCTCTCCCTCCCTCTTTCCCTCTGTCTCTGTCTCTATCTCTTTCCTTCCCCCTCCCTCTTTCTCTCTCTTTCCCTCTCTTCTTCCCTCCCTTCCTCCCTCTCTTCCTCCCAACATTGGTAACCAAGAACAAAAACAAATATTCAGATAAACAAAGAAAATGATCCATACATAAAACCCAAAACTCAAAATTATTTACAATTTGTTCAAATCAATGTGTGTATTAACTTGAGCAAAATCAGAACAAAAATGTCCTGTTTGCTTCCCAGTCTCCTGATCCTTTATTCTTTTGTGTGGATTTGTGGTTTTGTTTTCCCAATTTTGTTGCTGATCAGGAATTCTCATCTGGAGGGGAGGGGGTAGAGGGAGGGAAGGCTTTAGAAGAGAGATGTATAAGGAGCCAAGGACATAGCCTGGAAGTTGTTTGGCTTGCTTTGTTTGTTTGTTTATTTTTAAACAAATCCCTGAAAGTCTCTCCACCCCCCCCCCACCCCACCCCCTTTTTTCCATTTGCCTCTTTCTCCAAAAAGTGGAGTTCAGGGAAGAAAAACAATCCTTATTAATGAGGATTTTGTAGTTGCTTTCCCTTTAATACAGGTTTTATTGTAGTTGGGGAGATGAGAATATATGCATAAAAACAGTGAAGACAGCCAAATACTGCAGGAATTTAGAGAAGGGTAAGACTGGCCAGGCTGGGGCTGTCTGTCACAGAGGAGGAAGAATTGCATCTGGGCTTCAAAGGCAGTCGGGGTAGAATTCAAATTGGTTGATAAGAGAGAGTAGCATAGACGTACAGGCAAGGAAAAGCTAGCATACCATGGAGTAGAAAGAACACTGATTTTTGAATTAGAAAACCTAGGTTCAAATCCCAGCTCTGCTGTTTCCTAATTATGATACTTTGGGTAAAGCATCATGCCTCTCTGGGCCTCAGTTTCCTCTGTTTCAAATAAAGGTTAGATGACCTCTAACCTTCCTTGGAGCCCTAGGAGCTATGAATCTGTGCCTTGGTCTTGCTGACCTGAGGGTCAGGGTCTCCAAACTTTCCACAATCTCCTCCAGGACTCAGATATGGAACCTGAAAGCTAAATGAGAGTGCTAAGTCTGGCTCTCTAATACTGCCCCTGGGGGAAATGGCAGAGTAGTGAGTTGCTCTGTATTCCTACGTAGCAGGCCCATCTATCCACCCAGTTTCTTGCTTCTTTTCTTGCATCCTAGGTACTTTCAAACTCAGCTGTTTTGGGGGGGTCCAGGAGTCCACAAAGTATGAGTACTTGTCTGTGTTTGCAAATCCATATGCCAATATGGATTTGGAATCAGAGGACCTGCGTTAGAATTTCAGCTTTTGTTATTTACTACCCATGTGATGTTGGACAAGTCTCTTCTCTGGGACTCAGTTTCCTCCCTTGCAAAGGGGGGACAATAATATTTTACTGGGCAACTAGGTAGTGCAGTAGAAAGATTGCTAGGCCTGGAGTCAGGAAGTCTCCTCTTCTTGAGTTCAAATCTGGCCTCACACACTAACTAGCTATGTGACCCTGGGCAAGTCACTTAACCCTGTTTGCCTCAGTTTCTTCATCTGTAAAATGAGCTGGAGGAGGAAATGGCAAACCACTCTGCCAAGAAAACCCCAAATGGGGTCATGAAGAGTTGAACATGACTGAACAACAAATACTTTTACTGCCTTCCTTACAGGGTTGTTGAGATAAAAGTGATTTGTAAACTGTAAAATGTAACATAAATGAGAGTGGTTGTTCTTCTTAAGCAGGCTGGGGTCATACGTTTAAACCCCACTGTGCTTCTGTAAGTTCCATAGTCACTGATTTTATCACCAACTCTGACTAGGGCTATAATATATAATAATAATAATATATATTATTAATAATAAAATATAACATGTTTTACCTTTTAAAGTGCTTCCGTCCTAGCAACCCTGTGAGGTAGAATTTACAAATATTACTATATTCTTATCATAATATTTTTCCAGCTGAGGAAACTGAGGCTCAGAGAGGTTTAGGTTTAGAAATTTGCCCAGAATCATATCGTTACTCAATGCCAGAGCTGGGATTTGAACCCAGGTATCTCTGCTGCATCTGAGGGAGTAAGGCTTTGTGAGAGTGAGGATGGCTCCATTCAGCCCATCTCTGCCAGGAAAAAACCAAAGTAGCCTCTAGGTCCTGTTGGCCGTGCTCTAGTCATTCTCTTCATACATCAAGAACTCCTGGTCACCCATGGGCACCTAAGCATTGGCATCCATCAGCATCTTCTTCAACAAGCTCAATATGAGTCAACAGCATGACACAACAGCCCAAAAAGCTATTGCTGACCTCAGCTGCACTAAGAGAGGCACAGCGTCTAGTATTAGGGAGGTGATAGTCCCTTTGGTCAGACAACTTTTGGAGTATTGGGTTCTCTGTGCCACATTTTAGCAAGAACATTGCAAAGGTGGGGGAGGAGGGTGACTGGAATGTCAGGGGGATTGGAAACAAGGCCCAGATGATTCTCAGTTGAAGGAATAGGTGATGTTTAACATGGAGAAGAGAAGACAGTTAGAGGTGAGAAGGAAGGGGCCACGATTATTGTCTTCAAGTATTAGGAGAGAGGGATTGGACTTCTTCTACTTGGTTCCAGGGATCAATGGGTAGACTAGAGAGAGGAAGATTCCAGCTTGATGTAAGGAAAGATTTCCTTCCTAAGTTGGCCCCTTCCTACCTTTCCAGGCTTTTCACATCTTACTTACTCTCCTCCACAAACTCAACAATCCAGTGAGTAGGCTGTTCCTTGCACACATTACTCCATTTCCCATCCCCAGGCCTTTGCAATGGCTATTTCCCATACCTGGAATGCCCACTTTCCACAAAAGGCCTTTCCTGCTCCCCCTCCCTCTTCCTGGTCCCTTCCCTCTGAGATTACCTCCCATTTTCTCCACATAGCCCTTGGTTGTGTAGAATTGTTTGCACATTGTCTCCCTCATTAGAATGATACCTCCTTGAGTCCAGGAACTGTTTTGCTTCTGACTCCAGGAGTAGCTCTCCATCCTCTGTGCCACCTAGCTGCCCTCTAGGAGCTTACAATCTAATAGAGAAGAAACATAAAACAAATATATACAAAGCAAGCCATATACAGGATAATTAGGAAATAATGAACAGAGGGAAGGCACAGGAGTTAAGAGGGGTTCAAGAAGGCTTCCTGTAGAAGGTGAAATTTTATTTGGGACTTAAAGGAAGCCAGGGAGGTCAGTAATCAAAACAGAGGAGGGACAATGTTTAAGGCATGGAGGACAACCAGAGAGAAAGCTGATAGCTAAGAGATGGAGTGTCTTGTTTGTGGAACAACCAGAAGACCAGTGTTACTGGATAGAAGAGTGTGTGTTGGGGAGTAAGGTACCATTGGAATATAAGCTTCTAGAGGGTAAGGATTGTCTTTTGCCTTTCTTTATATTGCCAAGGTTTAGCACTATGCCTGACACATACATGGTAGTCTTGTAGACTAAATAAATAAATAAATAAGTAATAAATGCTTGTAGACCAACCGACCACTTTTCAGGAACGTTGTAGAGAGGATTCTTGTTCAGGTATAAGTTGGCCAAGTTGGATTCTGAGGCTCTTCCATTTCTGGGGTTCTGTGTTTTGGGGTATGGCATGCCTACTCCTGGGAATAGGAATGAGAAAGGCCTGGAGAGGCCTGGAGAATGCTGAGTGGAGACAATGTTTGACTTTGTCTTCTCCTCTGGCCCCAGGTGCCGGTGTCTGTGGCCATGATGTCACCTCAGATGATCACCCCCCAGCAGATGCAGCAGATCCTGTCACCTCCTCAGCTCCAGGCCTTGCTGCAGCAGCAACAGGCCATCATGCTTCAACAGGTGAGACCCCACCTATCCCCAACCTCTTTGTCCCCTCTTCTCATCTCTCACTACCAGTGTCCTCGACACTACACAAGTTCAGGCCTGTTACTGAGTGGGTAGAGTAAGGCGTGGGACCAAGAGGCCCACCTTCTTCACCTTCTTCCTGGTGGTCTCCTCTTTCCCCCCTCAGGCCTGGTTTTCTGCCTCTGGTCCTTGTTTACTACCAATGCTGAGGGGAGCCCCCAGCTCCAGTGGAGAGGTGGGGCCTGGGAGGGTAACAGAAACCTGTTTGACAGTCAGGGAAACCGCACAGGCTAGACAGGCCTGCATTCTTCTAGAACGGCTGGGTACAGGTCAAAGATCATTTTTTTCTTTTTCTTTGTTGAGGGTTATATTCACACTCTACTCCCTAGTCCCCTGGGGGTTCCTGAGGTACCGGTCCTACCCCCATTTTCAGAGCTCTGGGCCTGAGAAGAAAAAAAGATCAGATGTTCTGACCTGTACAGGAGATCTCTCTTCCACTCCTGCAGGGAGGGGAGGGCTGGGACAAAGGATTTAAGAACCCTAGCCTCAGCCGTATCTGGGAGGCTTCATCTCTCCTCTAGGAGGCGAAGAGGCTGAGGGAAGGACTGTGCCCTCCCTTTATGAAGAATCCCTTTGCCTGGTGACTTACACTAGACACCAAGTCCGTCCTCTCACCAACCTCTTCTCTTCTTGCCCTGCCACATTCCCCAAAAATAGTTCTCAGCAGGCAGGGGTCATAGGATCAGAGCCGAGATCCAGACACTGATCAAAGGGCCCTCCCAAGCCATTTTAGTCTAACCCCTTCATTTGACAGATGAGGAATCTGGGGCCCAGCTGACTTGCCATAGGTCACTCAGGTAGTAAGGATCAGAGAAAAGTTTTGATTCCAGGTCCTCTGAATCCTGGGTCCGTGCTTTTTCCCTGGGAAAGGGTCTGCCAGGTTGGACTCCTGGATCCATTTTACCAAGCAAGTTGGATGCAGTTTCCACCCTCGCTTTAAGGCAATGAGTAGTCCACAGTTGGGAGGTGGGGTAGAAGAAGAAAGAAAGCAACCCAGACTTGGGTTTGTTTGCTTGTTTGTTTGTTTTTTCCTTCTATGACCTATTCCCACCCTTCCCTTATGCCCCAGTTACAGGAATATTACAAGAAACAACAAGAACAGCTTCATTTACAGCTCCTCACCCAGCAGCAAGCTGGGAAACAGCAACCCAAAGAGGTAAGAGGCTTGGGTGAGGGGCAGGCAGCCTGGGCCCTGTACCCTTTCTTTCCCTCCACTCCCCCCCACTCACTTTACCTCTAGCCCTTCCTAGGAAGTAGAGAAGCCTGTGGCAATGGTGTAGTTGAAGAAGAAGCAAGCATTTATTAAGCTCCAGTGTGGCAGGCACAATTTTTATCTCATTTTATCCTCATAACAACTTTGGGAAGTAGCGCTGTTATTATCTCTATTTTATAATGGAGGCTACTAAGGCGGAGGTTAAGTGACTTGTCCAGGATCACAGAGAAAAAAAATAATAATGATAAATAGGTAAATATATATATCGCCTACTGTGTGCCAGGCACTGTGCTAAGTGCTTTACAATTATTATCTCATATAATCCTCACAACAGCCCTGGCGGGGAGGTGCTATTATTATTCCCGTTTTGCAGTTAAGGAAACAGAGGCAAACAGAGGTTAAGTGATTTGCCCAGGATCATATAGCTAAGAAGTGTCTGAGGCCAGATTTTAATAATAATCATAATAATAAATAATGATGATGAAGAAAGCTAACATTTTTATAGTGCCTACTATGTGCCAGGCACTATGCTAAGTGCTTTACAATTATTATCCCACCTGATCCTCACAACAGCCCTGGCAGATAAGTGCTGTTAGTATCCCCATTTTGCAGTTGAGTAAACTGAGGTAGATTAAGTGACTTGCCCAAGGTCTCATACCTAGTAAATATCTGAGGCTGTATTTGAACTCAGGTCTTCCTGACACCAGGTTCTTTCCACTGTGCCACCTAGGTGTCTAGTTGGTGACCAGTTTTTCCCCATGCTGCTCCATCCCTCTTTCTTTCTTCTTATTCTGTGTACCATCTTATCCCCAGGCCACTACCTGATTAGTTGTGTTCCCTTTTACCGTATGGGACAATTGTGTGGGAATTTAGGTGTGAGTGTGTAGCTCGAGCCATGTTTGCATGCCTGTATATGTGTAACTTCCTGGAGGTGTATGTGTATGTGCATGTGCCTCACTTTGTACTTTCTTATGCCTTAAATCTCTCTGTTGTTTTTTTTAGATAGATTTTTATGTATATTTTTTTTAAATCACTCCTGTTTCTCATTGTATGCCTCCCAAGAGCCATTCCTTAAAACAAATAATTTTTTTTTTAAAGATGAAAGAGAGAAAAGAAAAATTAGCAAGACAGTTCAACACATACAAAAAAACCTGGCATTGTAAGCAATAGTCCACACTCATGGACTACTCCTCTTTACCAGTTTCCCCACCCCCCCCCAACCTCTGCAAAAGATCGGGATGGAAGAGATTCTCAAATCTCGTGTTTGGGGCCAAACACTTTTATACTTTTGCAACATTCCTTCCATTCTCTTAAAGTCTCTCCTGTGGATCTCAATACTGTGGCTTTCTATTCATCAGCTTCCCAAATGCCAAGTTCCCTCCTTCCTTCTCTTTCAGTTTGCCTCATCTCTCTGCCTCTCAAAGTCTTCCAAACAGCCTGCCCATCCTATCCAAGCCACACTTTTCTTCCTGCCCCTCCTGACAGCTCCTGCTCTGTGTCCAAAAATAACCTCCTTCCTCCCATGTTGGGAAAAAAATGACAGTTCCAAGCAGCCTTCTCCATGGAGTCTTCCATGATTGGAACTAAACACCCTCCAACATACCAGGACAATTGGTGGCTTCTTTTGCTACTTCAACTCACTCTTACAATTGCTATACTATCTCTAGTGTTTCCTCTTGGTTAATCTTTTTTTTTTTTTTTTTTTTTAGGCAATTGGGGTTAAGCGACTTGCCTAGGGTCACACAGCTAGTAAATGTCAAGTGATGTTTGGTCTGAGGCCACATTTGAACTCAGGTCCTCCTGATTTCAGGGCCAGTACTCTATCCACTGCGCCACCTAGCTGCCCCCCTCTTGGTTAATTTTGTTAGCCATCGTGGTGTTATGGTTAGGACACTGCTCTTAGAGTCAGGAATGCCTGGATTCAAATCTTGACTAAGACATTTACTAGCTCTGTGACCCAGGACAAGTCACTTAACATCTCTATGTCTACGTTTTATCTACAGAATGAGGGAACTGCATTTGATGGCTTGTAAGGGTTCTCCCAGTTCTGAACAAATGATTTATTAAATGCTTACTATTTGTAAAAACACAGTGCTAAGTGCTAGGATACAAATGGAAAAGTAAGACAATCCCTGCTTTCAGGAAGCTTATGCTCTAATGAGGACATTATAAATCTGCAATCTTATGTTTTTTTTTTCCCCAATAAGTAGCAAGACATCATTGCAAGCTCCTAGGGCAGGCATGGCCCTGGAGGGCTCCATAAATACTTGCTGACTGACTGACTTGTCTCTGCCTGTGCATGTGGCTGAATGGCCCTGTCTGAATCTGTGTGTGCTGGGGGGTGGAAGGCAGAGTTGCGTGTGGGTGTGACCAGGTGTATGTACTGAGTAGGAGTAAGAAGGGAAGGGAAAAGTTGGTGGGACCGAAAGGATAAGCTTCACCTCTGACCCCAGCATGTTATCTGTCACAAGAGGTGATTGTGGTCAGTGGTTCCAGGCAGAGACATGCCTATGTATAAGTGATTGTGTGTTTAGGGTGTAGGGATGTGTGTGTGGTGGTATATTGAAATGATTGAACATGTTCTTGTGGGGTTTATCTTGCCTGCTTGTGACCTTCTGTCCTCCTTGGGGAGCCCCTACCTTCTGGAGAGAAGTTTTTCTGATTATACATAAGAGATAAAAGGGACATTGACATATAGCAGTGGATCTAGAGAAGGGTGACCAGGCCAGTGAGTGATCCGGAAACCACATTGTAATGGGAATAGCTTAAAGAATTGGATGTGTTTAGTCTGGAGGACTTAAGAAGAGGGGTGAGGAGTAGGACATGTTTGCCATCTTTAAGTATTTAAAGGCTTGTCATGTGAAAGAGAGAATAAACTTATTCTTCAAAGCTCTAAGAGATAAGATTAGTACCAAAGGCTGGAAGTCACAGGAAGAAAGATTTGGTCTCAATAGAAGAACTTTCTCAATAATTAGAGTTGTTTAAATATGGAATGTGCTGCCTTAAGAAGTAGTAAGCTTCTAGTCTGGATCACTATTCAAGCAGAGACTATAAGACCATATGTATCAGGGATGCTCTAGAAGAGACTGCTGAGTTGCATGAGATGTATTGTCAAGATGATCTTCTCATTCTAAGTTTGGTGATTCAGTAAGAGGAAAAAAATTAGTGGAAAGGGGCAGCTAGGTGGTGCAGTGGATAGAGCACCGGCCCTGAAGTCAGGAGGACCTGAGTTCAAATCCGGCCTCAGACCAAACACTTGACACGTACTAGCTGTGTGACCTTGGGCAAGTCACTTAACCCTGATTGCCTCACTAAAAAAAAAAAGTAGTGGAAAGAGGAATGGATTTTGAGAACACAGAGAACCTTACTACCTTCCTTGCTAACTTTGGCCTTAACATCTCTGGGCCTTTTTCCTTATCTGGGAAACACAGGGATTGGAATAGATGATGGCTAAAATCTATTCCTTCTCTTGATACTAAGTAAAGAAAGGGGGGGGAGAAAGGAGAAGAAAGATCAGAAAAAAAATTTTAAAAAACAGTAGTGGAAAGGAAGGAAGGGAGGACAGAAAAGGAGAGAATAGAGAGAAGATGGCAATAGAGAAGAAAATGAGAGAATGCCAGAGGGAGGGCCAGACCAGGAGAAGGGAGTAGAGCTGTCCCCCTTCTCAGCATTGCCCCATGTACCAGTGGCTTTTTCAAAAGCTGGGGCTATTAGAGGAAAGAGAAGAAGGTGGGGTGACACAAGTCAGCTGACTTGTGTTCCAGGCCAGAATGGCACCCAGAGGTCTCTGATGAACCAGGGGTAGTAGAGAGCAAGCTTTCCCTCCACCCACCGCTACTGCAATGAATAGAAAGGGGGATGGCCCCTGGGAAGGACTTCAGTCTTTGGGGAAGGAAAGTAGGGAGGAGACAAGACTCTTTAAAGGCTGGTTGGAGCAAGAGGGAGTGGGGCTGGGGGGTGGGGGAGGGCAGGCAGCACCCAGCTCCAATGAGGAAAGGCCTGATTAGACATTTCTTCCTTTCACTGTTACTTCCCTGGGACCAGGCACTTGGGAACAAGCAGCTGGCCTTCCAGCAGCAGCTCCTCCAGATGCAGCAGCTGCAACAGCAGCACCTGCTGAACCTGCAGAGACAGGGTCTGGTCAGTCTGCAGCCCAGCCAGGCAACAGGACCCCTCCAAACTCTCCCGCAAGGTGAGTAAGTCTTGTCGCTCCCACGTACTCCCTGTACTCTCCCAGGCCCAGACTGAGCCTCCAGAGCCCCTACTCTGAGTTCCTGGAACCATCCCACTGCTAGGGTCTAGACTGAGCCTCCCACGCTTCCGTGCCCTGGACCCCTGAGGCGACCCCACATTCCTAGGGCCCCACACGGAAGGTTCAGAATCCTTCCTCCAGGGTTCCTGGGAAGATAGTCACAGCCTTCAGTTCCAGAAGGTTAGGTGTCTCCTGTGCTGTCCAAGAAGGATTAAGGGTGGGGAGGGACCTCTATCTGGCCCTGTTCTCTGCAGCCGTGTGCCCATCCGACCTGCCCCAGCTGTGGAAGGGAGATGGGGTGGCTGCCCAGCCAGCAGAAGACAGCGTGAAGCAGGAGGGGTTGGACCTCACCACAGCAGCAGCCACCGCTACCTCGTTTGCTCCCCCTAAGGTCTCACCCCCCCTCTCCCACCACACCCTCCCCAATGGGCAACCCACTGTGCTCACACCTCGACGAGACAGGTACCTTTGGAGAGGGGACCTGAAAGGGAGCTGTTGGGGCGGGTGACTCCGGGATGCCCACTGTAAATAGTTCAGATCTGCCTCTTGAACTGTGGAGCTTTTAAACTGGGGGAGGAATTGAGTGGGGGATGGGGGTTGGTTGTGGGAGTCAGTACTCCTGGAGGGCTGAATAGCTGATCAAAGGAAAATGGTGGGGGGGGGGGGGAGCTGGGACCAAACTGGGCCAAAGGGTGTCATGGTCAGCAACAGGGACCCCTGCCTATTGTACAAGGTCCATTACCTCCTACCTTCCTTCCTTCCCTTCCCAGCTCCTCACATGAGGATACCCCTGGCTCCCATCCCCTCTATGGTCATGGGGAGTGCAAGTGGCCAGGCTGTGAGACCCTTTGTGAAGACCTGGGGCAGTTTGTCAAGTAGGTACCCAACCACCCCCACCTCCTCCCTTCTAGCCCCTCCCCCTCACCTCCTTGACTGTACCCCTTACCTCCACTTCCCTGCCCTCTTTGGTCACTGAGCACTACAGTTAGCCTCAGTTCCCCTCCCTCCCATAATTGCCACTGTCTTCCCTTCTTTGAATCTCAAGTCCTAGATAGCGCCCCAGCCACTGAATCCTTGAACCTGAATCTGTGTTTTGGGGGTGAGGGAGTGCTGAGATGTGTGGGTGTGGGTGTGAGTGCATACTCTCAGTCACACACACAGCTGTCTTACCTGGGCCCCGCCTCCAGCCATTCCTAGCCCCTCTAGCCAGCTCCTGTGGGAACTGGAACAACTCCTCCCCATCCTAGGGAGATACAGAGTACGTGGAGGGGTGAGTAGGGAACAGTGTCCAGTTCCTATATCCTCCCAGTCTGCCCAGTCCAGGGGCAGGAGGAAACTGACAGCGGAGTGATGGGGCCTGGAGGGGGCAGGTGGACAGGTGGGGGGGTGGACAGGCGGTTGGCGCTGCCACAGCGGTGCCAGGCTCTGTCACTGACTGATTAACTCTGCTGTCTCCCAGCCCCTTGCAGCATCAGGGTCAAACAAATTGTTTTCACGCTTCGTCAGAGGTTTACTTAATTAGTTCATTTGCAATTAGATCTCTCTGTAGCTGGGATTTTAGCAAAGACATCAAAGGAAGCTGACTACGAGGATGCTGCTTCTATCTTCCCTTTCTTCTGGCTTGGCCACCTTCTCTGTCTCTTTGTCTCCATCGCTCTGTCTGCCCCTCTCTATCTCTCTGTCTTTGTGTGTGAGGGGATTGAAGATGTATCAGGGAAGGCAGATTGGGGAGAACAGTCAAGGGAGTTGAGGGGTAAATCCTAGGTGAAGCCTGAATCTAAACCTTCCCTTCTCTCCCCCCATGAAGACACCTCAATACAGAACATGCACTTGATGACAGAAGCACAGCCCAGTGCCGGGTCCAGATGCAGGTTGTCCAGCAGCTGGAGATACAGGTGTGGCCCTCTGTGTGTATGTGTAGGGTGCTCGTTGGATCCCACTCACCCTTCACCTTTCCATGGGGCCTTCTGGACTCAACCATGTATTCCTGTAGCCAAAGTGATCTCCTTACCTTGTCTAAATTCTCCTGGCCATCTTGAATGGGGGAGCTGAACTCTAGAGAGGGCACATTGTGGGCTTAGGGGGGTCTTGGTCTTGCCCTGGGAGGACCAGAAGCAGCATAGTTAGTGTATCCAATATAACTAGCAATCCTCTTGGCAGATGGGTTCTACTGGATTTGGGAGACAATATGTGCTCAGTTTCCCAGTGGGTTGTCTTAAGCAAAGGTTGTGGCAAAAAAAGGTTCTGGCAAAGTCAGATTGAGGAACATGAAGAAATCATAGAGGAGTTAGTGGCCTGAATGGCAGATACCCAAGAGACAGATCAGGGGACTCAATCAATCAATGAGAGAAATTAATCTGTCAACAAATATGTATGCAGTATCAGCTCCCTACTAGACTACACATTCCTTAAAGGTGGGGATACATTTTTGCATTCTTCACAGGGCCTGACTGAGGGCCCTCATATATGATATAGTGGACACTCAGTAAATATTTGGTGGGTAAATCAATCAACCAATAAGCGTTGATGAATAAATGCTAAATTCTAAATGGGTTGAATAGCATGAACAAAGGTGGGAACCCTGGAGTTTGATAGGACTGTGGGACTAAAGGATACCTGTGTGAGGTCAAGCCTTTGAAGAGACTTGTGTTTTTCATCTTTTCTCCCCTTGGTTCCTCCTTCCCTTTCCCCTTGAGGCAGAGGACTGGGGAAGGATGGTGTTGGATGCTAATGGAAGGGGAGAGGGCTAGACCCTGAAAAGGCTCTGAAACCCAGGCTTTTTCTCCCACCTTCTTTCTCTCCCTACAGCTAGCCAAGGAGAGTGAGCGACTTCAGGCGATGATGGCCCATTTGCACATGAGGCCTTCAGAACCCAAGCCCTTTAGCCAGCCGGTGAGATGATCCATGCCTCATATGTCCCCTGCTCCCAGTAGTCCCTATGACCCCTCATACTTTCCAGTGGGGTATGACCTTCCAAGAACCCTCTAGGACTTCCCAGACATTTTCCCCAACCATTCCTTTAGTCCCTCCCCCTGGACATTGTCCCTCTACCTTAGACCTTTGTGCTTCAGATCTGTTCCCCTCAGAATCCTTTCCTTCAGAAACCAAACCCCACTTACCCCTTTCCTCAGTGATTGAAATTCACCCTCCACTATTCTGACTGTGAGATCTACAAGAGTGGAGAAGACATTGGAATCCAAGGAGATGCTCTCTGCTCATACCTGCCGTCCTCCTTTTCTCTGCTCTCATCACCCTTTTCATTTTTCATAGCTGAACCTGGTGTCAGGCTCCTCACTCTCCAAGGTGACTGTCTCAGCAGCTGATTCATTCCCGGATGGCCTCGCCCACCCCCCCACCTCAGCTGCCGCCCCTGTTACTCCCTTACGCCCCCCTGGCCTCAGCTCTGCTACTCTGCACAGTGGGGGCCCTGCCCGCAGGAGGAGTAGTGACAAGTTCTGCACCCCCATCTCCTCTGGTGAGGGTGGGAAGGTGGGGGCAGGAGGACCACAGAAGGGGAGGCATTGTGGTTTAGGGGAGCGGGCTTCCTTGGGCCACAGGTCTGACCCTCCTTATATCCCTCATCTCTCTCCCCCAGAACTGGCCCAGAATCATGAGTTCTACAAGAATGCAGATGTCCGACCTCCCTTTACCTATGCGTCCCTCATCCGACAGGTGAGCTTCCCAAGAAAGAAGACGGAGGTGTTGGGGATAAGAGAACTCATGAAAAGCCCTCCCTTCTATTCTCATTTCTATCCCCCAATTCTGCCTTTAGTTGCCTATTTGCTTATGAAGCCCTTCCCTCTCCTTTCCCACTATCTAAATCCTACCCAGCCTCCCCCTACCCTGACCACCCTAGCCTCCCTTCTTTGAACATTGAGAGCATTTATTGTCTCTTCCATTCACTCCCTATTCCTTTAGGGTCAGGGGAAATGACTCATCCTTCTCCCATCTCTCTCACGCACGTGTGCACTCACACACATAGATGCTCCTACGGCTTATATTGTACATTGTAAATGTGCACACAGGCTTATATATGGCACATCCCCTCCCACACTCAGTTTTTGTTTTTGTTTTGTTTTTTTTTGTTTGTTTGTTTTTTTGGCTAGGCATTGGGGTTAAGTGACTTGCCTAGGGTCACTCAGCTAGTAAGTGTTTTGTGTCTGAGGCCGGATTTGAACTCAGGTCTTCCTGAATCCAGGGCCGGTGCTCTATCCACTGTGCCACCTAGCTGCCCCTCCACACTCAGTTTTTCACAGATATACCTTCTCTCATCATTTTACCAGCTCATTCTTTATGTCTCACACACATACATGTTCATTTTCTCTTATTGCACATAGATATAACTCACACATATTTCCTTAGGCATGTATATATGTACCATTCCTGCTTATGCTGCATACTTTGTCTCTCTTACACAGGCATACACAATTACTCCCTCCTCTCATACCCATGCTTACACACATACACATATACATGCTCACACATAGAATGTTTGGTCAAGGATCATATATACATATCTATGTATGGAGGGAGAGGGAGAGGACGAGGGAAAGGGAGAAAGAGAGAGAGAGACAGACAGACAGACAGACAGACCTATAAGGGACCTAAGCAGTTCAATTTGGTTCCTTTATTTTATAGATGAGGAAGCTGAGTTCCAGGGTGGGGAAAGTTATTTATCCAAGATAGTAAGCAAGGATTCAAGACAGAGCAAAGATTCAAACCCACTTCTTTGACTCTGAATCAAATACACTTTCTTTTTTAAAAAATGCTTTAAATTTTTATTTACTTTAAACTTGAAAAACAAGTACAAACATTTCCATGTTCAAAGAAGAACTGAAAAGGAGGATTGCCTATGAAACCACGAGTCTCTATTATGTATAGGGTTTTTTTTAAACATAAAATAAATTCAACACTGTTTCAAAGCTGTCTTGCTTCTCTTTGGTTGTAAATTCAATGGCCTTCTTTTCATTCTTTTCTTTTTGGCATTACTTATTACTAAACTCCCTCTTCCCCTTAATCCCCCTCACCATTTTTTAAAGCCTTCCTTTGTAACAAGTAAGTATAGTCAAACAAAACAAATCCACACGTTGGCCACGTCCAAAAATGTATGTTTCATTCTTCACCTCTAGTCCAACATCTGCTATAAATATGTACATATGAGACCTTTTCATCTTTTTTGACTTCTGGTTATGTTGTTGGTTCAAAGAATATGCACAGTTTAGTGACCTTTTGGTATTGTTCCAAATTGCTTTCCAGAAATGCTGAACCAATCCATAGCTCCAGCAGCATCGCATTACTGTGTCTGTCCTCCCATATACAGTGCTCTTTCCACTCACTTCCATATTCTTTGTATTATGTACACATCTTTTTTTTATATTCTCTCTGTCTCTGTCACTGTCACCATCCCTGTCTTCTTCCGCTCCCTCCCTTCCTTGTTCCCTCATCCTTCCTCACTCTCTCTTTTCCCTTCTCTCTCTCCTTCCCTTCTTTCCTCTTCTCTCCCTTCCTCCTCTTGCTTTCTCCCCCTTTTCCTTCCTTCCATATAGGCACTCATGCATACAAAGTTAATGATTCCTGAGGTCATTGGCAGAACTGATTAGCCAGCCATAACACTTATCATATGACAGAGCCAGCTTGATTATACAGTGGACAGAGTGCTAGAAGTCAGGAAGGCCTGAGTTCAAATCCTGCCTCAGTTACTAGCTGTGTGATCCTGGGAAAGCTACTTAATTGCTGTCTGCCTCAGTTTCCTCATCTGTAAAATGGGGATAACAATAGTTCTTAACTCTTAGGGTTGTTGTGGGGATAAAATGAGATAATACTTATAAATCACTTTGCAAACCTTAACATGCTATATAAATGCTAGCTATTATCATTACTAAAGCATAAAGGTACATGCATACATACACAGTCACACCCTTCATGTCTCATACTCATATACTTAGGAACTTTTACAAGGGCTAGTGTGGGCTCAGAAGCAGCTAGGTGGTGCAGTGGATAGGACGCTGGTCCTGGAGTCAGGAAGACCTGAGTTCAGTTCTGGTTTCAGACACTAACTAGCTGTGTGACCTTGGGCAAGTCACTTCTCCCTGTTTGCTTCAATTTCTTTATCTGCAAAATGAACTAGAGAAGGAAATGGCAAACCACTCCAGTATCTTTGCCAAGAAAACCCCAAATGGAATCACAGAGAGTTGAACGTGACTGAAACGACTCAACAATAAAAATTGTGGGCCTAAGGGAGAGCTGGAATCCTAGGAAAGAGAATCCAGTGCTATTGATTTCTTATCCCTCGAGGAAGTAACCCCTTTGACCTCTGCTTCCCTTGAAGGCCATCCTGGAGACCCCTGACAGGCAGCTTACTCTGAATGAAATCTACAATTGGTTCACCAGGATGTTCGCCTATTTCCGGAGGAATACAGCCACCTGGAAGGTGAGACGCTTACCTTGCTTTGCCTCTCCTCCTCTTCCTAAGGGCCCTTGACTGATACTGCAGGCCATCTACTAGATTCACATCTAGGATAGGAGATTCCTGTAGGGAATATTAATGTTATAGCCCAAAGGTCAGGTTCCCTTCCTCTAGAAGCCCAGGCCTACCTTTGTGTGGTTGGCTTAGTTGGGAACATTTTTGGTTCAGGCATGTCCCCATATCATCATCATCGGGGACTCCTACAACTCAAATGTCTCCTCAGAGATCCTCTGGATTCTGATTCCCCTTTCCCAAATTCAATTCAACAAAGAGTTCCTAAACACTTATTATGTGCAATACCAGCCTGGCATAAAAGATAGGGAGGAGATCTCAGAGTCAGGAAGACCTCAGTTCAAACCCTGTTTCTTACATATGCTGTCAGTAAAACCCCGGGCAAATTACTGTGCCAGATATTCAGGATACAAAATCAAAAATGAAAGAGTCTGTCTCTAGGGAGCAGGTCTGTACTTTCCTCTTGCATTTTAGGGGAGGTGGGAGATAAAACATCTCCGCAAATAAGCATAAAATGAGGAAAATTCAATGGTGAAGGAAAAGACCAAGATCTAAGGGGGATTGGGTTCAAGGAGGATGTGCCCTCTAATGAGCCTTTTAGGAAGACAAGGATTCTGAAAGGTAGCAGTGAGAAGGGAGTGCACTCCAAGTATGAAGACTAGCTTGTGTGGATGCAGGGTGAGAGCTGAAGTGTAAAATTCCGGGAATGACTTACAATCCAATTTAAGTGGAACATAGAGTTTTTAAAAGAGAGAATTATGAAATAAGGCTGGTAGTGGGGCACTAGATTATGGAGGGCACTAAACTAGGTTGAGGAGTTTTTTATTTTATTCTATTGACAATAGTGAGCCACTAAAGTTTTGTTTTTTTTTAACAAAGGGAAACATGATGGGGTCTGACCCCTGGTGACCACACAGGCTCTAGAGGCAACCACAAGGGGCACAGGCCCCTTGATGAGCTTGTGGCTAGGTTCTAATGAGGTGTGTCCAAACCATTCAGAGGAACCCTAGAATTACTAAAACTGTAGTGTAGAGATGTTCCAAAGACCCTACCCCTCACTGGGGAAGAAAAGTGTACGGGAAAATTGGACATGGGGCCAAATATGGGTCTGTGGACATGGGCACAGATACGTATATAGACATGGACACACATACACCCTCCCCCTTTCTGCTGTCAGAAGCAGAAAGATAATTGTCTTAGTCCAATTAGTCATTTCAACACCTCCAGCCATAACAGTTTTCCTAGGGGGACAAGAGAGAGAAGGTGGGGGGGAGGGCTAGGGAAAATGGGACAGGGAGTTAGGGGCCGGATGCTGATAGCACCTTCTGTTTTCTCATTGCCAAGACTGTGGGGGTGGGAGGAGTGGAGAGAGAGAGAGAGAGAGAGACAGACAGACAGACAGACAGACAGAGACAGACACAGATGGATAGAGTGAGAGAGATAGAGAGAAAGACAGATGGACACAGAGAGACACACAGAAATAGATGGAGAAACAGAAACAGAAAGACATAGAAAGATGGAGAGAGAGATGGGGAGAGAGAGATGGAGAGACAGACTGAGATAGAGATGGAGAGTGATAGGGAGAGAGAGACAGAGAGACAGAGACATAGAGATGGAGAGACACAGAGAAGGATAAATGAGAAAAGAGGGACAGAGAAACAGAAAGATGGAGAGAAAGTGATGGGGAGACACAGACACACAGAGATGGAGAAAGATGAAGAGAGACAGAGAGGTGGATAATTGGGAAAAGAGGGGCAAAGAAACAGATACAAAGAGAGAGACAGAGAGAGAGAGAGAGAGCACACTCACAGGCAGGTGCAGGTGTCAGATGAGGAACTTGGTGCCTATACAGCAGGGTGGGCATTGTGGCTCGGTGGAGAGAGGGCTGGAGCATGACCATCAAGCTGGGGAAGAGAAGGGGCAGTGTCTATGCAGGGAGTTGCCAGGATCTTTGGCCTTTGAGGTCCCCTGCTGGCCAGTGTTGGAACTTCAGAGGTGCAAGATGTCTCTTCCCCAGGCTGGGTGGGAGGGAACATTTCCGTGAATTAGGATCACAGGGTCATAGATTTAGAGCAAGAAGAGATGGTCATCTACTCTAGTCCAACCCCCTATTTAACCAATGAGGAAACAGATTTAAAGAGGTTAAGTGACATGTCCAAGGTACAAGAATAATGAGTGGCAGAACAAGGATTTTAATTCAGACTCCAAATCCAGCACTCTTTGCACTACGATTATCCATAAAGTGTCCTAGTACTCAGACCTAGGGCATCTGACTTAAAATCTTGTCTCTTACCCTTAAGTCATACTGCTTCGTCAGTATAATACTGCCTTGGCTTATGGAAAACGTCAAAATAGGTAATGACAGGATTGGAAGGGAATTCGAAGGGTCATCTCGGTCATCCTCCTAGCTCTAGGCAAATATTACCTAAACCATTCTGGAAAGATGGGTGTTGACATTGTTACTGAAGAGCCTCAAGAATATTTCAGCCTTTCATTGAACTCATTGTCATAAGACTTTTCTGAACAGCAGGTCAACTCAGTGGATAGAGAACTGGACTCAGAGCCAGAAAGATCTGAGTTCAAATAGGACCTCAGTTCACTTACCATCTTTGGGCATGTCACTTAACCTTTGTCTGCCTCAGACTGTAAACTGGGGGTAATAATAACACCTACCTCCCAGGCTTGTTGTGAGGATCAAATGAGATCACATTTGTAAAGCACTTTGCAAACCTTCAGCCACTATAACATTTTAAGTCCCTCAATGGACAGAATGTGAATGTACTGAGTCCCTGGCTCAGGGCCATAGCAGGTACTATGCATGATGCCTCCTCCCAGGACTTCGAGGTGAGCAGAGTCACTCAGCTAAAATGTCACCCCCATTCCTTGGACTAGGGTCACAGAGTTAGAGGGATAAGACCCCAAAGAGGTAATGGCAAACCAAGCTGGGTCAGCTCTTCTGATTGGCTGTAAGTGATGTCATTGCTCTGACTTGCATCCTGCTCCTAGACTCTGGGGTTCCTTTCAGGCTGCCTGAGCCCTCTAGAGGTCATCTCTAGTCTTTAGCCACTAGATAGGACAGCACCTAAAGGAGTCACCTATCACTTAACAATTGTGTGGGTGGGGTATATATGTGTGTGAGGATCCCTCCTGTCCATGCTGCTTCCACACGCACTGCACATAACTGCCCAAACTAGAAATTGTACATTCACTCTCTCATTATTTTATTTATATCTACTTTAGTGCAGACTGTTTCCTTTCTGAAGATGGAGGATAATTAGAGAGCATATGATTTAAATCTAGAATGGACCTTAGAGTTCATCTAGCCCAACACCCTCTTTTTACAGCTATGAAAACTGAGGCTCAGAACAGAAGTTTACTTCCGCAAGATCATATAGGTAGTAAGTGGCTGAATCAGAATTCAAACTCAGGTCCTCCAAATCCAGGGCTCTTTTTACAGCTTCTCTTTATCATCGTCTTTTAGAAAGCTTTTCAGAGATTGAGTCGTTATACAGTGCTTCTTCATTTCTCCTTTTCAGGTCAAACAGTCCCTATGCCTTTCCGTCTTCCTACTATTTTTGATTTCCTACTCATTAGTCAATTCTTCATCTGTTCCCTAGTTCTACTTTCCCTTCCCAGACCCAACAGTGTCAGCCTGTTACTAGGCCTGAATTGATAATGGATAGACAATGGCCTGGTCAACATTGGCAATAGATGTGTGTGAGGAGTGGGGGTGGGGGGGGCAGTGTGGAGAGGAACAAGGGAAAGTCACCCTCTTAGGAATACAGGCTGGGATCACTTAGATTTTTTCCTTCATTGTAAAATGGTGGACAACTCAGTAGAATGTACCACATTAGAAGGGTGTCCCACCATGGCCCTCAGGTTTTCTATGGCCATATTCTAGCCCTGTTGGACCCAACTCCTGACCCTTGGGGCCCAGAGTTTTTAGGGTCATCCTCAATTCTCATTTCCCAGCCCTAACTCACCCTCTGCATAGGAGATATCCTATGACTCTCCTTGTACCCACACTTCCCATGTCTTCCCTCCACTTCCCCTTCCAGGCCAGGCCAGGCCACTGGGGTTCAGGCCTCTGCTACTTATCCCTCCTGGGGCAAAACAAAATCCTGGCTTCTTAGATTTCCCCGCCTTCTCCCCCTCTGTCCACCCAGCCTTTCCTGCTCTGCCTCCCTCCTCATTCCACCCCCTTTTCTCGTTGGATCCCTTTCTCTGGAAGGACCAGGTCAGGGGGAAAGGATGGGGAGGGGGTCTGGGGCCAAGCCTGGCCATCCCAGAGAGAGGAGACGCCATCTGCTTCTCAGAGCTGCTGTCTTCCCGGGCCCCCTCCCCAGCTCACTCCTCCCGCCCCCTCCTGGTGTCAAGCCCCTCCCCGGGCCCTTGTTGTGGGGCCGGTCCCTTTGTTTACGAAGCCCCGCCAGACCCCTTAAATTGCCGTTAATGTTTCAGCGTAACGAATTAGTCTCTCATCACGAATCAGGCTTCGAAATGAGGGAAAAAAGCCCCGGTGAGGCCATCCTCGGAAATTGGGGTCATTCTCATTTGCAAAGCGGAGGATCCGAGCCCCGTAATGCGGAGAAATTTATTCCGAGGCAGGAGCCCCGGCGTGATTAGGCCCTTTGTAATTATCGCTCCGAGAGATTCCACTCCAGCCGCCTGCCTCCCTCGTGGATTAGCAAGCGAGTCGGAAAAATACACAGGATTTAATTAGAGGCAAATTAAAATTGGTAATGAAATCGGGCCAGTTGCAAGTGGCAAGAGTTGGAAGAGAGAGAGGGAGAGGGGATCTCGAGGGGGCACAGCTCCTGCCTGCCCTGCCCGCTTTCTTCTCTGTTTAGAAATGTAAAGATGGAGTCAGGGACCAGGGACGGGGACGGGGACACCGGTATAAGAAGGGCAGGTGTGGGGAGGGAGGAAGGGACCAGGTAACAGGAATGAAGATGGGAAACAGGGAAAGGAATTAGGGGCAAGGAGAGAAGTAGGTCAGAAGATGGGGACGGGGTGGGAAATAAGGAGAGGAATTCAATTTATTTCAGTTATTAAGCACCTACTATGTTCAGGGTAGAGTGGGAAGAATAGGGGGCAGCTAATGACAGTGAGAGGGGAGGGAATGTGGGCATGTCCCCACCTAAAAATCAAGAGGGGAGAGAGATGCAATCAGGCTACCCACATTCTAAGGGTATTACCTTAATTTCAGAGGCAACTCCAAAAGTGTTAGGGGTGGTGATTTTTTTAGACTCCTTGCTTAAGAACATTGAATGACTCCCTATCTCCTACTGAAAAAAAGGTCCAAGCCTTCCATATTGTGGCTCCAGCTTTATATGTACTCTAGCCAAACTGAGATACTCCTTGAAACATGTTCTTGGCTTCCCAAACCACACTGTTCCCTCTACCTGGAATGTTCTCCCCCAGCATCTCCTGTCCTATTCCAACCTGTGTCCAAATGCTGATTCTTAGTGAAGCCTTCTCTGACCCCCTCAGGCAGAAATGATGTCCTGAAATCCTGTGGCCTGTTGTTTGCTTCTCCCTTATTACATTTTCATATTCTACTCTGTATTAGAGTTTTCAGTGTACATATCTTTATGCCCTTATTAGACTTACTAAGCTTGAATCTCATTTCTATCTGGGCTTAGCACAGAGCTTACTCATAGTAGGTGTTTCATAAATAAGTTAATAAAGCTTTAAACTGCTCTAAGACTTTGGAGATAACCTAATACTTGTTGAGTTGGATTGCTTCCCTTTGCTGATCCTTTCCTGCTATCCTCCTTTCCGGTATAATCAATTCAATTGGTATCAATAATTGTGAATGGATGTGGGATTATGGGTAGAATCAGGGGAGATCTGGATTCAAATATAGCCTCTGGAGCTTACCTGGAGGGTGACCTCTGGCAGATCACCTAACTTCACTGAGCCTCAGTTTCCTTATCTGTAAAATGGGGATAATGACATCTGTAGTACCTACCTGACAGGACTATTATAAGGATAAGATGTGGAAATATATATAAAGTGCTTTGCAATTTCTAAAGCAATATATAAAATCAGCTATTAGTCATTATCTATACTCCCTATGCCTAGCATTTTGTACTTAAATTCTGTACAAGCTACTGTGCCAGATATAGAAGAGTGTAAGACAGGATCCTGATCCTAAAGTGCTTACAATCTACTCACATGCTCAGGGAACATCAGATAAATATGAAAGATAGTCAATATTCATTAATTGATCAAATATTTCCTAAATAATTACTCTGTCCCCTTTACTATGTCCTTTGGAATAAATAAGTCAATCAGTAATAACTTAATAAGTGTCTACCATGTGCCAGGTACCTAGTGCATATGGCACTAGGCCAAGTCAAGTCAACAAGCATTTATTAACACCTAGAGCCAGGCACTGTGCTAAGTGCTGGGGATATAAAGAAAGGCAAAAGTCTGTCTCTGCCCTCTAGGAACTTATATTTATTTTATCAGAGAAGGTGATGTTTACATATATGAGTGTGTACAAAATAAATACAGTACAGAGTAACTGGAGGTCTTCCCTAGTCTTAGGGAGGAAGGTTTCTGTAACAACCTTCCCTTCCAGACCTCAACCAGCACTTTATTTTACACTTCTCTAATGCAGCTTACCTTGTGATATTATGCACATATGTTGTATATTTTATGTTTGAAACTCTATTTTATTTTGCAGGCTAGCACAGGGCTCTGTATGCAATGTCTGATAACAGAATAAATGAATGAATGAATCAGACAATCTATTCAATCTGAGAAACATTTATTACACATTGGGAAACAAAGACAAAAAAAAAACCAAACCAGTCCCTGCCCTCAAGGAAATTACACTCTATTAGAACTAATAAGGTTTCTTAAGTTCTTTCTATGTGGCAGACACTGTGCTACATGGTGGGAATAAAAAGAAAAAAGACAGATCCTGCCTACAATAAGCTTACATTCTATTTTTAAAATGAAATTTTATTTTTTTTATTCAATGAAAACCTGCTTTCTCTCCCATCCATCTTCCCCTCTCCAAATGAGAAAGAATGGAGAAAAAACCCCATTACAAACACGTATAATCATGCACAAAAAATTACTGCATTGGCCATGTCCAAAAAATATATGTCTCAATCTTCACCCTGAGTCTATCACCCTTCTGTCAGGAGGTGAGTAGCATGTTTCATCATGAGTCCTCTATAATTGAGATTGGTCATAGTGCTGATCAGAGTCCTAAGTCTTTCAAAGTTGCCTTTATAATGTTGTTAATAAATTGTTCTCCTGGTTCTGCTCACTTCACTCTGCATCAGTTCATACAAGTATTCCCAGATTTTTCTAAAACTATACCCTTCATTATTTCAACACAATAGTATTCCATGACATTCACGTACCATAACTTGTTTAGCCATTCCCCAAAGAATGGGCACCCCCTCAGTTTCCAATATGGAGCTTACATTCTAAAGAGGGAAACAATACATGCATATACACAAACATATAAAATAGGGGATAAGGACTGGATTTGTGATGTCATTGGTATAGAGAATTCCCAAGGAAGAAAATTCTCTCTCCTGATTCAAGACAGCTTCTTCTCTTCAACCTAGAGCCTTAGAGAGGCTATAAGGCTATACATTAGAGCCTAGAATAGTGAGAGGTTGTGACCTTCCCAGGTCATAGTCAGTGTATGTCAGAGACAGGGCCTGAACATAGTTCTTCCTAGCTTTGAGGCTGACTTTCTATTCAATACCGTGTGCTGCCTTCCATACCTATGTAGCTATAGTAAAACCCATAAAAACAGATAACATGATAAACTTGTGGGGAAATACATTAGAATGTTTGTTACTTGAGGGCAGGGCTTGCTTCTTGTCTTTGTTGGTGGTGATGATGGTGGGGGTATCTACAGGACTTACCACAGTGCCTGGCACCTAAGAGCTGAATAAATGCTTGCTGACTGACTAACTAGCTTGGGAAGGGGAGGCAGGAGGAGACCAGGAATGGCCTCATGCAGAGGATGATGCTTGAGGGAAACTAGAGCTTTCAAGAGATGGTCTTAAGGAGGCAATGCATTCTAAGCATGAAAGACAGCTAGTCCTAAGACACAAAGATGGGAGAAGAGGTGTGAGAAACAACCTTGGATTATAGAGTGGATGGACCATGGAGTACATGGCGAGGAGTAAGATGTAATCAGGCTGGAAAGTTAGGCTGAGATCAGGTTGGGAAGAGCTTTAAATGTCAAACAGAAGGGCTTATATGTGTTCCTGGAGATAACAGGGGACCAGTGGAGTTTATTGAGTAGAAGGGTGGGGTAACATGAGCAGGCCTATGTTTTAGGAAAATCGTATAGAATAGAATGGGGGAAGACTTGATGCAGGGAGACCAAATGGAAGACTGTTGCAGTAGTTCAGGTGAGAGGTAATGAGATTCAGAAGTAAGATGGTGCTTGTATGTATGGAAAGAAGGGATCAGGTATGAGTGATGTTGTGGAGACAGAGATGACATGGTTTGGTGACTGATTTGAGTGTGTGGGATGACAGTGAGGAGTCAAGGATGACTCCCAAGGATATGAATCTGGTGATTGTAAGAATGGTAGGTCTCTTGATAGAAATAGGGATGTTTGGAAGAATGGTGCTCCAAACCTCTCTGGGGCTCCTCAGATGAAGGGATTCGGTTCACTTTATAGACTGTTAGGATGGGGGCAGCTAGGTGGTGAAGTGGATAGAGGCCCTGGAGTCAGGAGGCCCTGAGTTCAAATCCAGTCTAATTAGCTGTGTGACCCTGGGCAAGTTACTTAACCCCGATTGCCTCCAAAAAAAAGTAATAATATTAGAATGTCAGAGCTGGAAAGGGATTGAAATTGCAAGATGATCTAGTATACTTCCTTCATTTTACAAAGGAAAAAACTGAGGCTCTAAAAGGAGAAGTGAATCCCATGGTCACATAGCTAGTTAGTGGCAGAACCCGGGTCTTTGACTCCTACAACAAAGTATTCTTTCTATTTCATGATGTTGTATAGTTTAATTTACTTTCTTTTTATTAATGCCTTTAAAAAAAATCAGAGCCATTTCTAGATTTTCCTTCCCCAGCCCCCATTAAGCCCTCTCTGGTAACACAAGAATAAAACCCCTACAGTTAAGCAAAACCAAGTGACACTGTAACCATCCTGCAGTTTCCCATCAGTCTACTGAAAAGAGGGAAATCCGATTCAGTGCAATTCAGTAAACATTTATTGAGCACCTGTTATGTGCCAGGCACTGTGCTAAGTGCTAGGGATACAAAAAGGAACAAAAGACAAATCCTGCCCTCTAGGAACTTACAGTCTATTGGGGTAGGGTGGGGATACAACAGGCAAATAAATACATTCAAAACAAGCTATGTGCAGGATAAATAGGAAATAATTAACAGAGGTAAGACACTAGAATTAAGAAGGGTTGAGAAGATATGTTTCATTATCCGTTCACCAAGACTGACTGATTATTATAGTTATTCATATTTAATTCTGATAATCTCTTTGTTTACATTATTGTCATACTATTCATTTTTCCTCCAATGGTAGCTTTTGTTTTTTGCATTATTTGATAATGGTTTCTTTAATTTTTTCTTAGCACCTCTTCAAAGCTTTTGTGCTTTTTAGTAATAATAGTAATAAATAACTAAAATGTATATAGAGCTTTAAGGTTTGCAAGTGCTTTATATACCTTATCTCGTTTGATCCTCACAATGCAGTGAGATGGGTGCTACTGTTATATTATATTCATTCTACAAGGGGTGAAATTAAGTCTCTGAAGGTCAAATGACTTGTCCAGAGTCACACAGCTAGTATTTGAGGTAGGATCTGAACACATGTAGTTTCATTGGTGTAAGGAATACCTATTGATGCATATCAGTTACTACTCTACAGTTTATAATCATATAGAGTTGCCTGAGAGGTTAAATGATTTGCCTGGGTCACACAGCCAGTCAAATTAGCTAACCTCTCAAAGACAGAATTTGAACCCAGGTCTTTCTGTTTCCAAGGCTTGTTCTCTGTCCACTGCACCACATTGTTACCATCCAATTTTGTTGTTGTTCAGCTCTTTCAATCATGTCTGACTTTTTGTGACCCCATTTGGGGTTTTCTTGGCAGAGATACTAGAGTAGTTTGTCATTTTCTTCTCCAGTTCATTTTACAGATGAGGAAACTGAGGCAAAGAGGATTAACTTGCTCAGTCACAAAGATAATAAGAGTGTGAGGCCAGATATGAACTCAGGAAGATGAGTCTTCCTGACCTCAGGCCCCACACTTTATCCATTGGACCACCTAGCTGCCCAATTTAATGTGTTTATTAAGCAAATGCTTAATAATACAGTTAATGTAATAATATACTGCCATATACTGGCCACTGCCCTAGATGTTGGAGATATAAAGGCCAAAGATGAAATAGACCTTGCCCTCAAGGAACTTATAGTCCAATGAGGAGTAGAGGTGGGTCCCCCGACCAAATTCCAGTCAAATTACATCAATTTACATTGTATTCCAATCCAATACAAAAAAATAACTGTGACATGAGTTATTAAGAGAGAGTATGATGAGTGCAAAGGAGAAATCTAAGCTATGTGCCATGATTTGAGAAAGAATAGATGGCTTTCAGCTGGGGAAGTTAGGGAAGGAGTCAAAGAAGATTTTATGGTGGAACTAAGTAGGGCTTTGCCAAATGAGGAATTGTGCTTTAGAAAATAGAAAATGGAATTGGGAGGAGTTCATTCCAGAAGATGGAGGAGACAGCAGAAGCAAAGGTAAAGAGATTGTAAATGAGAAAAGAACAGAGGGTGAAGCAGTTTGGTTGGAAAAACAAAAGATCACAGTCTTAGAGCTGGAAGGGACCTTAGTGGTCATTAAGTTCAACCTCCTTGTTTCACAGATGGGGAAACTGAGGCCAGAGAGGTTAACTGACGTGCTAGCAAATATCTGAGGCAGGGTCCAGCCTTCTCTTTTAACTCATGAAGGAAGTGACTCTCAGAGAGGTTATGTGACTTCCCCAAAGTCACAAAGATAGAGTGTGGCAGAGTTGGGGTTTGTATCCAGAACCTCTAATGCCAAATCCAATTCTCTTTCCACTGAGCTACACTGCCTCAGTGAAGGGAAGAAGAGTTAAGACTGGATGAGTAGATTGGAGCTGGTCTCTCTCTCTCTCTCATTCTCTCTCTTTCTGTTTCTTTCTCACTTTCTCTCTCTGTCTTTCTCTCCCCCTCTTTTTCTCGGTGTCTCTTCTCTCCTCCTCTTCTTCTTCTTCTCCTCCCCCCCCCTCCTCCTCTCTGTCTTTCTTACTCTCTGTCTTTGTCTGTCTGTCTGTCTGTCTGTCTGTCTATCTGTCTCTGTCTCTGTCTCTGTCTTCAGTGTCCACACCAGGCAGCATCTATTAAAGATCCAGAACTAAACCTTAGACTGTTTAATGATATTATCACTCTCTTGGCTACTTGGCTTTGAATGTCAGAATGATAATGAATTTATTCTTTATTCAGTAGGCAATGAAGAATTATGGAAAGTTTTTGAGTCGGAGAGTAATGTGTTAGGAAGGTTATTCAGGAGGCAGTGTAAAGGATGAATTGGAGAAATGGGGGCAGGAAGACAGTAATTAAAGGAAGAAGAGATGAGGGCCTGCACTGTGGGAGAGTTCAATGGGAGAAATATTTTCAGGTTGATTTGATAGGACTTGGCAACTGTTTGCATGTGTGGAGTGAAGAAGAAAGATGCCAGGATGACTCTGAGGGTTTATGACTGGGAAGATCAACAGAAACAGAGAAGTTCAAAGAAAATGCATTTTTTAGTAGGGCGGATGAGTTCAAATTTTACACAGAGTGAGTTGGCCTTCCAGAAGGACATTCAGGTGCTGATATTTTACAGACAGTTGGAAACAGGGAACTGAAGCTCTCAGAAGTCGAAGCTGGATATAAAGATTTAAGAGGCATCTGCATAGAGGTGATAATTAAAGCTGAGGGAATGGACACCGACGTTTAAGGGTGCTCACCGTGAGGATGGTAGGAGAGAAAGAAAAGGAGTCAGCGAGGAAGGAAGGGTCAGAGAAATAGAGGAAGAAATGACAGAGTTCAGTGTCTTGGAAGCCAGTGAAGGGTGAAGGTATCAAGAATGAGGGGCTGGTCAAAAGTGCTGGCCACTGTAGAGAGGTCAAGGAGGAGGAGGCCAGAACAAAGGCTACTGGATTAATAATAAAGAGGTCCCTAGTAACCTTGGAGAGAGCTGTCGCAGTAGGGTCTCAGAGATACAAGCTGTATTCAAAGAGGCTGATGAGTTACTAGTTATACCTTCCACATCATGACTTTCCCCATCATAGTTTAAATATATCTCAGGTCAGCATAAGAAATTAAATGGGAATTTTTGGGGAGTTTTGCGGAAGCCACAGATGACACATGAAGGCCAGCAGATGACACAGAAAAAGTTTAGAAACTCAGAGGAGCATAAAAAATATATATAGTATTATATAATATCAGCCCAAATTTTACAGTAAGGTGCTGCAAATACCCCATAAAAGAAAAAAAATTCAGACTTATTCTCTGGTACAAAGAGAGGACCAAAAATTTTTACATGGATTTTCCAGGTTGCAGGGATGCTGTACCCCTAACCCCTACAATGTGGAAGGGATACCTGTACTTTTTCTAAAAATTTAGGAGTGAAGGGGAGGAAAGAAATGGACGCATACTTTGAGGTTATAATGAAGCCAAGGGAAGATGGGGAACCTGGGCATTTTGGGAGGCTGACTTGAAAAAACTAACAACTATGGAAAAATTGAAGATAAGATTGTATATTTAGGGCAGCTCCCTCCTTTTACAGAGGAGGAACTGAGGCCCATAGAGTTTAAATGACTTCCCCAAGGTCAGTCAGATAAATAAGCAGCAAAAATGGTATTCAAACCCAGGTCCTTTATCTTCAAATCCAGCTGTTTTACACTATCCCTGGATGCCTCTCTCTTTATTCGTGATTTTGAATTTTTTTTAAATTTTAATTTTAGGCAATTGGGGTTAAGTGACTTGCCTGGGGTCACATAGCTAGTAAGTGTTAAGTGTTAAGCCTCAGACTTCAGTAAGTCTGAGCACGGATTTGAATTCAGGTCCTCCTGACTTCAGGGCCAGTGCTCTATCCACTGTGCCACCTAACTGCCCCTTGATTTTGAATTTTGAGTGATGCTGGTGGTACCTTTCATCTGCTCTTATGTATCTTGTATATACCGATTTATGTTGTCTTCCATTAGCATGTAAGCTTTTTTATTGCAAGGATTGGGGGGGTGTTTTTTTTTATTTTTTTGCTTTTTCTTTGCATCCCTAGCATTTAACACAATGTCTGACACATAGCAGGTGCTTAATAAACATTGATTGATATGGAAGTCCCATGAGGTGAAAAATCCAAGGAACTATGAGAATAGGGTGTTGGAAAGAGCAGCATAGATATGGAAGTCTCTAAGGATGATGCCAGAGGAAAGGGGTGGGAGGACACTGAAGCCAGGTGCCAAAGCAAAAGCTGGGAGAGTACCCAGGACAGTGCAGGACAACCATGAAGAACGGGGGAAGGTGATAAAATTGGATGACATGAAATTCAGAGGGAAAGTGGGGCTGTCAACTGATGGTAACAGAGAAATGGGGTTATTTAAAATCATGACTGGGAGGAAGGCATAGATGGTATTGCTTATCAAATTTGCTGATGACACAAAGCTGGAAGGGTTAGCCAACCCACTGGATGACAGTCAGATTTCAAAAAGATCTTGACAGACTATCACGGTGGGCTGCATCTAAAAAAGATGAAATGTAATTGAGATAAATGTAAAGTGCTACACTTGCATTAAAAAGTCAACTTCTCACATATGTGATGGGGGAGTTGTGGCCAGACAACCTGTCTGTTTCTTCTACCTGCTTAGCCATTCTCTCAGTCTCCTTTGCTGGTTCCTCATCCATTTCCAGACCCCTAAGTGCAGTTGTCCCCTTCTGAGCTCTCTCCTTTTCTTTCTCTACCTTCTGTCCCCTGAACACCTCATTAGCTCCTATGGATTTGAGTATTATCCCTTTGCAGATAACTCATAAATCTATTTATCCTGCCTGACTCTCTTCTGAACTCCATCTTGCCTACAGGCTGTCTCCTGGTTGTCTCATCAGCATCAGTATGTCCAAAACAGAACTTGTTGTCTTTCCCTTTCAACCCAGCCCTTCTTCAAGTTCCCCTTACTTCTCTTTGGAGCACTATAATTTTCATAGTCATCCAGCTTTGTAGCCTTGGGTCAGCTCTGACTCCCCCCTCCCCCCACCTGCTTCATCCCTAATATTTAGTCAGTTTCCAAGTCTAATCAATTCTGCCTTTATGATACCTCTCCCATCCTTCAGTTTTTCTCTAGTCACATGTTGCAGAAAGGATTGCTTCTTAGCAGAGATTCTTTACCTTTCCTGTGTCATGAACCCCTTTGACAGTCTGGGGGAGCCTGTGGACCCTTTCTCAGAATAATACTTTTAAATGCATAGAATAAAATACATAAGATTACAAAGGAAACTAATTATAATGAAATGCATATATGAAACACAAATATGTATATGCATATATATGTTTATAAGTATATACACATAAAATATATTGATAAAATATAATGCTATATTATAATGTTATATGATATATACATACATTATAATATATACAATATATTTTATGATAATGTATAATTAAATATATATTCAAGTTCATGGCTACCAGGTTAAGAACCCCTGCTCTATAGATTGGGGTTGGACCAAGGTCTTTCCAGATTCTTTGACCCTATGATTCTGAGGGGCTGGGGGAAAGTAAAGTTGAGATGCATAAGGCTGAGAGAATATTATGAGGAGAGGCAGCATCAGGACAGGGCTTGTGTGTAGGGCAGTAGTTCTGGATGGAAGGGATGAGAGAATAAAAAGGTGAGCGGGAAGTTGGTGGGGTATGATAGCCACAAAGGAAAAGGAATATTGTGCTATTCAATTCAACAAACACTTATTTAGACCCCACTGTGTAGGCACTGTGCTAGAGTAGGGGATATGAAGAACATGAAACCATCTCCACCTCCCCAAGCAAGTTGTTTTCTCCTAGGGCAGATACCCCAAATACAGTAAATACAAGGTCTAGGGACTGAACCTGTGATTTCATTGGTATAGGGAACTCCTGGATGAGGACATTCCCTCTACTAATGCAGTTTCACCTTCTCAGGTCTTATGGGGTTACCTCGAATACTTGCCCAGGGTCATACAGCCAGTATATGTCAGAGCTGGGGTTTGAACTCAAGTCTTCCTGAAGGCTCTGAAACCAGACATCTATCTAGTATACCACATTGCCTTGCCAGTAAATACAAACTATATACAAAGTGATTGACAAGTTATGGAGTAGAGGGAAAGTGTTAACAAATTAAGAGAGTGGAGGGAGAGCAGGTCAGGAAAGACCTTGTGTAGGATCTGGGACCTAATCTGAGCCATGAGCAGAGTTAAGGGTTCTCAGAGCTGCACATAAGGAGGGAGAGCTTTCCAGGTGTGGTGGTCAAGCAAGTAAGGAGGAAGTGCTTTCTAGGCCTGAGCAGATCAAGGTGATTAATGGAGATACTTAGGTTTTGTAAGAGTGGAGTTGTGATGATGCTTCTACAGACCAGTGTGGGTCCTTCCAGGGGTCAGGCTTGGGACCAGGTTAGGAGATAGGGACAGACAGGTTGGGGAGAGCTTTCCTTTAGTGGACAACTCAGAAGGAAGAGTCATGACAGTGAGAGCCATAAAACAGGCTTCCAGATCATTCATGCCACCCCACCTCTGACAGTCACATAAACAATCCCAGGCAGGATGGGGGTGAGCTCTCCCAGCTGTACCCCAGGTGCAGCCTGGGGACACTTCTATTCAGGGGCTGTGCCTGCTGAGACAAATTCCCGTTGGGTAGGGGTTTGTCTTGTCCATTTAAATACTCTCTACAACACCTAGGACAGAGCCTCTAACACAGGTTCCCCACTCCTACCTAATGTATTAGGTGCTCAGTAAGCCTTGGGTTCTAGTAAAGGCCCTTCTGCTTTGTGACTTTGGGTCAGTCACTTCCTTTCTCTGGGCCTAATTTTTTACCACTGTAAAACAAGGGGGCTAGACTAGATGATCCTTAAGGTCCCTCCCTGTTCTGACAACGGATGGTTTCAGAACCAATTGTGGGTACCTCAGGTGTGACGTGTATTGAGGCAATTATGCTGGATTGGACTCTTTAAAAAGATGGAGGTTCAGATGTTATGGGAGTGGGGGAGCTGTTGATTCAGACACTTAAAGGAAGCTATCATCCCCTGTTTGGGAAGGAACATCAGTGAGTGGGGAATTGGGGAGGGTGGGTATTAAAGAGAAGTCTAGTGCCTTGTTCTGCTGGGGTCCCCAAGGCAGAACTAGGAGCAAAGGATGGAAGTTGCCAGATCAATGCAGGTATTGTGTAAGGAAATGAAAACCATCCTAACAATTAGAACTGTCCAAAAGTGAAATGGGGGCAGCCAGGTGGTGCCATAGTGCATAGAGCACTGGACCTGGAGTCAGGAAGACCTGAGTTCAAATCTGGCCTCAGATATTTACTAACTATGTGACCCTGGGCAAGTCACTTAACCTTGTTGGCTTCAGTTTCCTCATCTATGAAATGAGCTGGAGAAGGAAATGGAAAACTTTGAGTAGGGTCACAAAAAATCAGACACAACTGAAATGACTGAACAGCAAAAAAAGTGAAATGGGCTGCCTCCTGCAGGAGGTCATGGGCGGATTCCCCTTCACTGGAGGTCTTCAAACTTGGTTCTGTGGAAAGAGCAATGAATTTGGAATCAGAGGATCTGAGTTCAAATTCTGACTCTGCAACTTCCTACATTTGTGGTCTTGAAGAAGTTAATTAATATCGGAGTTTCTTTCTTAGTCTGAAGAGTGAAAGGGATTGGCCTAAAGGGCTTTTTAGGTCTTTGAATTTTAATGGATGACCCTGTAATCCTGCTACCACTTGTCAAAGAAGTCAAAGAGAGATTTGTTTAGGGATGGGTTCCACTAGATGACCTTGGGGGTTCCTTTTGAATCTTGTAGTCTTGCACTCTGCAAATATCTCTTGAAGATAATTGTGGTGGTAATTGTGGGTGGTGTTCTCCATGTCCACTTTTGCCAGAGGAGATGTTGACCTAGGTCCCTTTTGTTATCTCCCCCTCCCCCCCTTCCCACCTCTCAGAATGCTGTCCGACACAACCTGAGCCTACACAAGTGCTTTGTGCGAGTAGAGAACGTCAAGGGCGCCGTGTGGACAGTGGATGAGCATGAGTACCAAAAGCGGAGACCACCAAAGATGACAGGGTACGTGTGCTCAGCCCTCTGGGTCGTATGGGCCCCAGCCTTCTGGGCCAGCAAAAAGATCTGCTCAGTTCATGTATTTATGTGACTAGGCGTGTACATATGTACTGTTGGCCACTTATCTTCCCCACACCCTCTGCCAGCACACACGACCATCATCGCCATTGCAAGGACCAATATGTCACCCATCTATCCTAGCCTTGGCTCCATTTGAATCAAGTGTTGGGAATTTATGGATGGATGGATGGATGGATGAATGGATGGATGAGTTGAAATCAGAAGGGAAGGACTGAGAAATGGTCTACATGGAGTCTGGAAGTAATGAAGGGACAGGGTAGATGAGGAGAATTGCCCTGGTCATGACATTCCTATTCCCCCAGCCAAGATAGAGAAATAAAGGAGGGAGGGGAGAACCATGAAGAGAAACATAGAGGTACAGGATGAGGGCTAAAGATACACACATATATGCATCCCATGTACAGCCTCTATTCTGTATCTAAGTGGACATATATATACCTTGTTAGACACCCATACTGTGTATGTATATGTGGGTATATAAATATAAATGTGTACATATGTATATGCATGTATATATCGGGGAGTCAGGGAGAGAGCAAGAGAGAACAAGAACAGTTTTCAAGGTGTGTTGAGGGGGTTGGGAAGAACTGTTTTATCCCAATTTCCCTCCTCTCCAGATGTCTAGTCACCTGTCTCATAGGGATTCTCTAGTTTCCCAGGGCTGGGGCAAACACCAGAGTCTCCCCTTTGGGTCAGAGTATTTTGAAGAGAGAGCATGTGTTGGATGTGAGTGGGACAGCCAGTTGTCTCCACGGTCATGTTCTTCCACCCAAGTTTCCTTCAACTCATCCAACCCCCCTCGTTCGTTCACTCATTCATTCGTTCATTGTTTATCTTTTGTTCTCGAAGAGGACCATGGCATCAGGAAGGAGATATCATGACTTGCAAGTGAATTGGATTTAAGTGAGGCAGGGCTGTGCAAAGTCACCAGCCTCACTCTCTCCTTCTGAGCCATCTGGGTCCAATGGCAAGACATAAATCAGGATGACTGGAGATAGTCCAGGATGCAGTGGGAGACATTGGCCTTTTTAAGCTAAGGTCTTTCCTGGATCTCAATTTGACTGAGGCAACACCCATTCAATGATTAAGGCTAGGTAAGAAATGAGGCAAGGAATGACCTCTTTTACCTCATCACCCTAACTAGTGAATGACAACTGTCCCACCAGGGCCAGGATCTGGGCTGGGAAGAGTTTGTCCCTCCTGTCTCACGATGCACACCCCAGGAAAGTGATAGGCTTTTAAATTTCTCCCTCCCTCTTCCCCCCAAGGAGTCCAACTCTGGTGAAGAACATGATCTCGGGCCTCAGTTATGGAGCACTTAATGCCAGCTATCAGGTGACTTATTGTTGTCCCCCAGTGGGGTCCCACTCACCCTTCTTTCCCTCTCCCCTGCCTTGCTTCCTCAGTACCAGTTCCTTCCAAAAGCCCTCAATCACCCTTTATCAAACACCTGTCCTCTCCTATTCCAAAGAGCACCAGGGTAGCTGAGGGCCAAGAAAGGCTTATTTCCTTTTTTGAGGGACCTCTCTCCACGTTGGCTGAGACCCCCCAACTCCCTTTCCCCCTCTATCTCCTCCTTCCCACACAGCCTCCAGTTCTTTCCAATTCTTGTGTATGGAGCTGGGGGAGGGGGACAGGAGGGAAGATTGGCCCTGATTGCCTCTCCCCTCCAGTACAGGTGAGACCCTCCTCCCTTGTCTCCCTTCTCACTATCCCCAGTTCAGGAGAGGCCTTCTATCTCCCAGGCATCTGGAGCCCCTTGCCCCATGGGCTCCCTTCTGTCCTGGATGGGATGTGAGCTGAACCTGGGAGGGTAGAAGGTGGGAGGCCAGGGCTCAAGTGGGATGGGGCCAAAGAGAACAGCAGGCCAGGGGGTCCGGCATAACAGTCTCTTTGTATGAGAGCTAGGAGGGTGAGAGGAGTTAATGGATAAACAAGTGAGCCCGGACAGACAGATAGGAGGTTCCCCAGCTGGTGTGATGGGGGAGGGTGAGAAGAATATCTGCCACGGCCTTCATGTAAAGTATTCCTTTTAAAATATTTGCCCATCCCTCTTTTGTCTTGTATCCCTCTCTAGGCTGCCCTGGCCGAGAGCAGCTTCCCCCTCCTCAACAGCCCAGGCATGCTGAACCCAGGCTCTACCAGCAGCCTCCTGCACCTCGGACATGAGGATGTGAGCAGTACTGTAGAGCCCCTCACCAGCAATGGCAGCATCAGCCCCCCACGCCTCTCCCCACCCCAATACAGGTGAGATCACTCTCTGCCCCCTCTGTCCAATGCCATAACCCCCCCAAATTAGGAATAATAATAACAATAGCTAGCGTTTATATGGTGCTTTAAGGTTTCCAGAGTGCCCAGGGTCACACAGCTAAATAAATGTCTAAGCTAGAACTCATTTCTCAAGTCCAAGGCCAGCAGTCCATCCACTGTGCAATGTGTCTGCCTCAGCCATTCCAGGGGAAACCACCCTCTGCTGCCATGAGAGATGACATACCCACACCCCCACTTCACCTAGAGCAAGTCAGAGCCTCCCTCCTCCCCCCTTCCCTTCCTACCCCCACCCAAGTACAAGGGAGATTTCCCCCTGGTGCCAGTTCAGGAAAGTCTGCCTTCCCTCTTCCCCCAGGTCAGGTGAAATTCTCCCTTTCTCCTCTCTTTCTTCAGTACAATGAAGACATTGCTATCCCTGCTCATCTTTCCTCCCCTAGGATGGGGGCAGATGAAGAGAAGCATGCACACATACACATATCTACATATACAAACTTAACAAACACACACAGATAGCACATGTTTGCAAACATGCCCACATGTATCTCACACACACACACACACATGCATACACACACACACACACACACACACACGCGCGCGCGCGCACTTCCTTGGGCGGCATAAAATTGTATCTCCACAGATCCTTCTCTGGTGAGATGGGTGGAGTTCTGAGGGTCTGGGTACCCGGGGAGTGTGGGAGACTGGGTCCTCGTCAGGCCCCAGTGGGGCAGCAGTGCTGTGGTCTGTAGAGCCGGGGTGAGGGGTTGAGTGTAATGTGGGGAGTCAGGGAAGAGGTCTTTCTTCCTGCCTGGGGCTTGTATCCATCTACCCAACCATCCATCCATCCATCCCTTCTTCTCACTGCCGCAGTCACCAGGTGCAGGTGAAGGAAGAGCCAGCTGAAGCGGAGGAGGACAGTCGGCCTGGGCCCGCCCTGGGCCCCGCCAACCCCAGCACCGGGGCTCCCCCGGAAGACAGGGACCCAGAAGAGGATCTGCCTGGGGAGGAACTGTCGTAAGGGCCTCTGGGGGAGGGGCAGGCAGGGGAGGAAGGGGGTGAACACTCCCCCCTTCCCCTCCCCAGGCTCTCACCTTCCCCTCCACTCCACGCCCCCTTCTGCCCCCACCTCGAGGCCCTTCCGGGACAGCAGATTGGGGTGAGGCTTCTGTGCCATCCCACCTGTGACTGACGGACTCTGCCTGGCAGAGATGGCCCCCTTCCCCCTCCATTGACCAACGGCTGGTGGTCTAGAACTGGTGGAAGAGCCAGGAGAGTGTGGACCTCCAGTACCTGACTTCAGTCTGTGTCCAAGCACCTCCCTCCCTCTCCCCGACCCCCTGACTTCTGCCCTCCAGTCCATCCTCTCACCATGACCACCACCAGCAGGACTCTCCCCGCCACCTTTGCTTTCTGCCCCCTTCAACACTGAGACCCGCAGGCGGGGCTGACAAACCCCCATTCCCACCAAGGCAGCATTTGTCCCCTCCTTCCCCGCCCCGACCTTGACCTTGTACCCTCTTCTCTAACAAGCCCAGGACAAGGCAACCTTGTCAAAGGATTTAGAGCTAGAAGGGGCCAGAGAGATGATTTAGTTTCACCCCCTCATTTGGCAGATGAGGAAACTGAGGCCCAAGAAAAGGGAAGTGACTTGCTTAAAGCCACACAGACAGTAAGCAGCAAAGTCAGGATTTGAACCCAGGTCTTCTGATTCCAAGTCCGGTCCACTTTCTCCTCCCCGGTACTATACAAGGCATCCTTCTTCCATACTGTGAATGATCAACACCGGCCACCAGCCTCATGGGGAAAGGGGAGCCTAGAGCGTCTCAGACTCTACCCCCACCCCCCAGACAAACCAGTTCTCCCTTCCCTGTGTATCCAGCAGCCTCAGGTTGCACACGGGTGAAACCAGCTGGGGCTCTGGAACTGAAAGCAGCTTCAAGAAGGGGACTATTGATGGAAATCCCCTGCGTGAGGATCAGGCCTCCCCAAGGGGGGCAGGATGCTGTCTCGCTCACACCTTCCTGTGTCTTTGCTGTAATTGTTGAGCTCTGACTCTTGCCATCTCAAGTCAAACAGGGGCTGAGGGCCCCATCTCCACTGTAACCCCCCTTGTACCCTGCCCTCTTATGAAGAGCGGGCAGTATTGAGGGTCTAGAAGGAGAGATATGGGGACGAGGAGTGGGGTTGGGAATAGATTATTTGCCCTCGAGGAGAAGGGGGAAGAGGGAAAATGTCCCTAAGACTTTGGTATTCACCCATGGAACTGAAGGTTGGTTCCACACTTGTGGAGGGGGAAAATTCTCTGGCATCCACTAGGTGTCCCCGTGGAGCTCGCTGCTGCAGCTGGTCGGCTGAGGGAGGAAGTGTGCGCCTCAGCCTCCCGTGGCGTTAGAAGAGGCTTGTGTATGTGGGGCGGGGTCTGGGGAGGGCGGGGGAGCAGGCTAGTTGCCAAGGCCAGAGGAATGGGTTACCTCTTCCAAAGCTCTCCCTCCTAATCCTTCCCCCGCCCCCTGCCCCCCTCCATTTCACAGCCCCTCTCAATTCCCTCTCCTCTTCTTTCCCCATTTAAACAGATGACCAAAGACCTTTCTTATGCCAGAAGCAGAAACCAAAACTTTTTGTTTGCTTTTTTTCCTTTGTCACCCCTTGCCCTCCATTCCTGATCTGACATTCTGCCCTCACCCCCATGACTCCCTCACCCCCCAGTCTAGATGCTGGAGGGAGGGGGGTCCCCTCCACTTAAGTTATTGTTTTAAACCAAAGTTGACAGTGTCTGTTGGTGGCCATGGCTTTCTTCCACACCCCAGTCTTCAGCTGCCCACAGAAGGGGCCTGGGGACAGGCTTCCCTGCACACCTCACTTCTACTCTCGTTCCCTCCTCATCACTCTGTTCCTAGGCTGTCCTTCCTCTTCCCCTCTCACTGGGGACTTGGGATCTGAGGGGAAGGGAGGGCTCAAGTGCGATGAACTCCCTTTGGCCCCCTGGGGCAACGGTGGCTGTCTCCAAGGGCCTCTAGAGGGAAGGGCCAGTTATAGGTTGCTGTTCTTGCTTCCCCCTCTACCCTCCACCTCCAGTCAGTATTGTGTCCCAGCCAGCCAGCCATTCCTCTTGATCACCCTCTAGTGCCCACCCCAGGCTGGTCCCTGGTGTGCCCATCATCATACTCCTACCACTGCTAGGGCTGGAGACACAAAGGTGGAGGGCTGTATTCTGAGGGTTTACTGGGGAGAGAGCTGAAGCAGGTAAAGGGGCAACCAGATGTCATTCCTTCCCCCCACTATGGGGGATTCCAACTTCAGGTGAAGGGCAAGGCTGCTATGTCTGACACCCACCCTGCCCCTAGACTAGTCCCTCTGATAGGGACAGGACCAGGAAGGGGTTGGAGAGGGACTTGATGGTCTATTGCCTAGAAAAGACCCAGTCACCACACACAGACTGTGATCCTCACAAGTCCTCAGTAGGATTTGGGTGGCAGAAGGTCCCTGGTGCCTGTTAACCATGATCCTCATCCCAGTTTGTTCCTTGCCCTCTGACTTGTGCAGAAATATTAAATGCCCTCTGCTCTTAGGCCCTCAGTGTGTGTCACCTAGTGGGGGGAGGGGATGTATGATGGGGTAAGTCAGAAGAATCTGAGCATGGAACACAAAGCATGGGAGTGGGCATTTCCATAGGAGTGGATGAGTGTGTATGTATTTCTGTGTATGTATGTATGTGAGTCCATATGACCACACTCAGCCATGTATGAATGAGCAGGGATGTCGATGTGCATCCACGGGTTCCTAAAACCAATATGTGTGTCCAGGTACCTTTGTACGTCTGATTCAAAGCGTCATTCACAATGGAACAAAAGGACCTATTGGTTGGGAAGGTAGGCTTCCGGATTGGACTGCCAATCTAGTTTCCCACTTTAGCTTCTTTTTCTTTTCCCTTCCTACCAAGCTAGGTCTGGGGACAGCTTCCCCATAAAGTGGCCTATTAAGTGGGAGAAGCCAGAGTATTGGATAATAACAGTATTCTAATAGCCTTAGGTTCTGCTCAGGCTATCATTCTCCTCTACCCATCCCCCCACCAGCCCCAGCTCTCCTTCTCTGGGCTCTGGCCTGGCTCCTCACTGTCACTTCTATCTGCTGTTCTCTCAGCTTCTTAGTATACTTCTGGGTCTTCTCTCACCCCCAACAAGAGCTGAGGACACACACACACACACACACACACACACACACACACACACAAACACACACACATATCAGGTGCATCCTCCCTCATGCCCTACCTTCCCAGACAGATGAGGTACGGCCCCTTGCTGCCTTCCATCTCAGCTCCAGGTTCCTATTCCTTCCCCATATCTCTCCCTAAACCCCTCATTTTTTATACTTCAAAGTTTCCCAAAAGCTTTGTCTCTAACTCTTCCCCTCTTTTTTGCTTCTTTCCTAAATCAACCCCCCCACCCCTATACCACACCACCCCATGTTTTTACACAGGTTTGGAACCCAAGTTTTTTGTTGTTGTTTTTCCCAGGCTGATGTGCCTGGGAGTGAGACAGGGAGGTGGGGAGAGGTAAGCAGTTTCCGGGATCTGTTTACTTCTTGGACTAGCCCTTACAGTCACCCTGACCATCAGATCAAAGATCCCTTCCTTCCTTCCTTGATGGAAAACAGATCTTTTACAAGGGAAAGTAATTCTGAAGACTTGAGTCTGAACCATTGGGCCAGCAAATCCACATCCTTATTGGTGGTGTGCGTGTGTATGTGTGTGTGCATGCACAATGTGCTAATGTATGTATGTATATACGCCACTGTAAGGTTATGTATATGGGCACATGCTTACAGACTTGAATGTGTGTGTGAGTGTGACTGTGTGAGTTTGTCTCATGCAAAGCGACTATACTAGCTGGTCTAGCTGATAGCCAGGATGGGGTGTAGAGTCAATGGATGCCAAGGTGAGTGCTACTGGCCTCCCAACAAAGAAGGGATGGGGGGGACAGGAGGGACCCTAAAAATGCTTTAACCAAAGTCCTTCCCTGACCAGTTTTGCACTCTCTCTGGCTCCACAACTCCACCCATTCCTTACAAATCATGAGTTCTCTGCTTCCACTCCTCTCCCTAACATCACCCCCAAGATGGGGACCCGATAGATGGAAGGAAGCCTGCCTGTTTACTTCTCATACCATCTGTCTGCTATATACCTTCCTCTGAGATTTAGTCACAGGACCCCAAGTCTCAACTTTCAAACTTCTTTTTCACCACCCACAACCACCATCAGAGTCTTTCAGATACCCCAACACTTTTGGGGCCAGGGAGCTCCTAGACCAGGGTCCTTCAGGCATAGGGCTGAGGGAGGATGGGCCTGAGGAGGGGGAGGGTTGGCCTTCACTGGGGGGGAAGTACAGTACTAGGACTCAGCTCCCTTACCATAGCCAATCTCAAATGTTTAACACCACAGACTAAAGAAGAGTGGGGAAGAGGAGTGGGCCCTGAGGATTCCAACTCCTTAATGTGTCATCTCTTTTCTGTGGTCTCATTCCTTCTTTATTTCTGGCCTGGTTTCTGTCTTGTCTCCTTCCTTGCCCCTCCCCCTACTCCCTTTTTCTCTGCCTTTCTCTGTCTGTGTTATTTGTCTAACCGCCCCCCCCCACCCCGGCCCTTCTGTCTGCTCAGTGTGTGTGTATGTGTATATGTCTCGCTTGATCTTTCTTGGCCCCATATGTGTCGTTCTGTATCTCTCCCACTCCTTTCCTCCATCCTGCTGGACACATGCTCAGAGCTGGGGTCCCTCTCCCTCCCTATCCTCTAGTGGGGGCTACAGAGTGAAAGGGGTCAGGTGGGACAGACAGGGGATTTCATGTTCTCCCCTAGGCCCAGGCCCAGTCCCATCCTGTGCTGTATAAAGGAATAGCATTGCTGTGTATTCGTACTCCGCCTACTCTCCCTCCGCTCCGTGGCGGCAGACAGGCGAACCTTGTACAGTAGAACTAGCTGCATGTAATCTGTATGGACAACAGCATTATATATAATGCAATAAAGTGAATTACCTGCAATGATGCCCCTCCCCCCTTCTTTCCTCCCCACACCTCCAAAAAGCACCTGAGAATCCAGGACGCTTCTTTGGAGGCAAGTTGATCCCTCTCCCTGCCTCTGGTCCAGAACAGCCTTTGCTCCAGCCCATAGGGGTCTGCCCTGTGCTAAAGAACTTCCCAGGGATGAGACTGCTGTGCTCTACTCACCACCCCCACCTGCTCCCATCCAACTTCACTCTCAGAAAAGTCACCCCAATCATCTAACCTCATAAGGATCAGAGATCTATAACAAGAAGAGATCTCAGAGACCACCTAGTCCAACTTCTTCATTTTACAGAAGATGAAAGATCCAAGGAAATTAAATGACTTGCCCATGGCCACCCAGATAGAGTCAGAGGCAAGATAAGAACCCAAATCCCCTAATTCCTGAGTCAGTGTTCTTTCCATCATACCAAGGTGCCTCCACTCCAGACCTTCCAGGCAAAGTTTCAACCCTTACTTCCTTCTGTCCTGTGCTCTGAAAACAGAAGGTAGCCTTTCAGGGATTTGGAAATCCAGTGGAGTTCATGCCCCTGGGATTGACTTAGGAATGGCAAGTAGAAAGCAGAGAGCCCAGAGAAAAGAAGGGAGTACATCTCTGAACCCCATGAAGTTTAGACTCCTAAATTTAATTCCCTTTTTCTGAATTGTCTCTCTCAAGTTCACTTCATCCATCCTTTTCTGCCTCAAAACAAGAAAGGCCATCTTCCAACCAGGACCAATTGGGTTCATCCCGTGCCAAGAGATCCCAAGGAAAGGCTTTTTCATAGCCTCCCACACTTACCCACTCCTGTGCCTCAAACATCTCGGTTACTCATATTTATTTAGTGCTGACTAGTTATAAAATACCTCTCATGCCTAACATCTTTGTATCTTCATAACAACTCTGTGTAGTGGGGAGGGCAAGTATTATTAGTGTTACCATTATTTATACCAGATCTTTATTTAGCTGAAGGAAGTCCTAATGAGGAGACTCCTACCAGCACAGACAGGCTTCTGTCTTCTGTTTTGCAAATTATAGTTTTCTTTTTTTTGACTTTTTTTTTTTGGTAAGGCAATCCAGGTTAAGTGACTTGCCCAAGGTCACACAGCTAGTTAAGTGTTAATTGTCTGAGGCTGGATTTGAACTCAGGTCCTCCTGACTCCAAGGCCACAGCTCTATTTGCTGCACCACCTAGCTGCCCCCAAATTATAGTTTTTGCATGTTATCTGGGACCCCAATAGGTTTAAATTACTTGCCCAGGGTCACAAAACCAGTATATGCCAGATAAGATTCTGAACCTAGTTCTTCCTGATTCTGAGCCCAACTCTTTATCCATGACGCCATGCTGCATTTAGGATTGTTAGTATTCCCATTTTCTAGATAGAGAAACTGAGGGTCAGAGAGATGAAGTGGACAGGGTGATATAGATAGTAAGTAGAAGCACTAGGGCTTGACCTGATCCTCTGGCTCCACGTCTAGTGCTCTGTCCATTCCCTACCTCTCTATGCTTTGGTCAGTGATCAAACCTACTTCCTGGTTGTTTGTATCTCTGAAGTTCTGGGGAACAAGTGAGCGGCTCTGATTTCTGCTTCTCCTGACACCAATGCAACTGTTCTCCCTGGCAGTCCTGGAAGGAATTCCACTGAGTTCTCAAAGGTACTTTTTGTGGGCCCGGCTTCCAGACAGTGGAAGAAGAGGGGAAAAAAAGAAAGATCAGCTCTTCCCTACCTCCCAAAAGGTCCTTCTCTCGTTCAGAAACAGAATCCCACAAACATACACACACATACACACCCTCTCAAAGCCTTCAGCCTTCTGTCGACTTTTCATTGCAGGACTCTAAATGACCAGCAGAGGGTGGTGTTGGACAAAGCAGTCACTGAGCTCTATCCCTTGAACTTGACCTTTGGTGGGAGAAGGGGATGAGGGATCAGGATAGGAAGAAGTAGGTGCAGGGGTGTGTATCTCAGCCCCCCCCCACACACGTAACACACTCTTCACTGCCCTAGGAAGGTCCCAAACTGCAGCCTCTGGATGGGGTAAAAAACAGGTTAAGCCACTTGGTGTTTTGGACAGTGTTTTCAGGACACTCCTCCTTCTCCCCAATTGTCTCTTCAGAAATTGCCCAGATAAAGCATGGGAAAGGAGTGAGGGAGGAGGAGAGAGAAAGAGAGACAGACACAGAGAAACAGAGAGGGAGGGAGGGAGGGAGGGAAACACGGAGAGAGAGGAAGGGAGGGAGGGAAAGGGGGGAAGAAGGAGAGGAGAGAGGAGAGAGAGAGAGAGAGAGAGAGAGAGAAGGGGAAGGGGAGAGAGAGACAAACAGAGAAATATTAATAAATGGGGTGGGTGGGAAGAGTGGGGTTGGGCACCCATGGCTTAATCTCTATTTTTGGTAACTCTCTTTTCCTCAGCTCCCTCCACCAAACCTTTCCTTTCCAGAAACTCCCACTGGGGAAGCTTAGGCACAGAGTTCTACAGAGTTGAGAAGGGGTATCCTGGCCTCCATGTCCACAGCCCCCATCCTTCAATCAACTGAGCCACTGAAGAGAGGGTGGGGGGCAGGGAAGGAGGCTGAAGAAAACCTATAAAAATAATCAAACAGGGGCCATGTATATGAAGAAAGGAGTAAGGAATGAGGAGGACAAAGGAGGCCTTGTCTGGACCTAGAAACACATTAAAGCCAGACACACATAAGCACATCAAATCATGCACAGATACTTCCTAGCCACACACAAATACACACACACACACAGAAGCTTAAATCCAGATTCAGAAACATAGACAGGATACTAAGTACATATATACAGACACAGAAATCATAAACACACATGTACATGTTCACATTAAAAAAACACACATACATGTGTGCACAAAGGCTCTTCCAGCTTGAAGAATCCACGACCTTATGATCCACACAGTAAATAGGCACTTGGGCACCCCCTCCACATGCCCAGACAGACTTCCAAATCATAGTCACCTCCGTCCATGATCACGTATGCACAGCTACACATGTATACACATGAAGTCAGTCACCCAAGCTCACACTCACATCCATGGTCCTCCCTCCTCTTCTGTTCTGCCTCCTGCCAGGAGTGAAAGTTTAGAATAACACAGCCCCTCCCAAGGGACTATGTCATGGTCGAGCCCAGCCTGAAAGGCCTTCTGTGCTCGTCTGGATAGGGGCAGGAGGAGGGGTAATGAGCTGGTCCAGGCCTAGGAGAAGAGGAAAATCAGAGGCACAGAGGTGGGTGAAAGACAGGCATCATGATAATTATGGCTAACATAACTGTTAGCCTTGTGGTTTGCAAATCATTTTACAAATATGGTCTCATTTCATCATCACAACAACCTAGGGAGGGTTATTATTCTCATTTTACAGATGAGGAAACTGAGGCTAAGGGACTTACCCGTGGGCCAAAAAGCTGGCAAGTGTGTGAAGCAGGATTTGTCCTCAGATATTCCTGCTGCTTCAGGAGCTAAAGAGGTCCCTGGTCCTGACATCACCCAAGCCCCAGGCAGTGTGGAACAATGGTCTGTGCTCAGCTCCCAATGCCAGGGATCCCTCCCTGCCCTGTCTGCCTTTGTTTCTCTAAGCTGTTTCTTCTTGTGGAGGAAGAAACAATAAGAGGGATGGAATCAAGTTGGTTAGGGGTTAACCTTTATTCTTGTCTCTCAGAGTCCTTGGGATTGAATACTAAGACCTTGAAGCAATTAATCAATGATCCTTTATTAGTCACCTACTATAATAATAATAATGTGAGGCCATGTGTTATAGAGATAAAAGTAGACTCAGAGTCAGAAAGACCTGGCTTCAGTTCTTGTCTTGACATGTGCTGGTTGTGTGACCCTCCACCAGTCACTTAAATCTCTTAGTGCCCTAGCTTGAGAGCAGGTGGAGATTTTTATTCCTAGATGGAACTTTCCTGTCAGAGTTCCTTATCCAATAAAATAGCAGGTCTGGACATCATCATCATCATCATCATCATCACCATCACCATTATTATTATCATCATCACCATCACCATCACCACCATCACCACCACCATCACCACCATCACCATCACCATCACCACCACCATCACCACCATCACCATCACCATCATCATTAACAACAACAACAACACAGTCCTGCAGTAGGCCCTGTGGAGGTAATATAAGGGAATCCGCCAAAGAACCAGAAGGGAGTCAGAAGGGAGACCCTGTAAGGGGATCCAGTACTTTTGCTTTAGGCACAAGGCATAGGCACAAGGCAGTGTTTTCAGTCGCTTAGTCTTGTGGCTGTGTCCAGACAAGTCATAGATTTAGAGCTGGAAGGGACCTTAGAGATGAACTAGCTCAATCCCCTTGTTTCATAAATGTGGAAATTGAAGCCCTGGGAAAGGAAGCCATTTGTCTAAGCCAAACAAGAAATAAGTTGCAGTGGTAAGATTCGAACTCTGGCTCTCTGTCCTTAGATATAGCATTCTTTTCTCTATTCCACACTGACTGGGGAGAGAGTGGAGACAGGGAGACCCAGTAGGAGGCTGAAGCAATAGTCTGTTTATAAGGTGATGAGGTCCTGGGCTTGGGGTAAGGCAGAAACAGAAAGAATCTGAACTAAGGATTGAGGTCAGTTCAGAGCACTCAGATAAGGGAATATCAGATCGATGACTAACATTTGAAATGAGAATTACCATTTTATTTTGGGGACCACAAAGGAGAATTGAACCACAGAATGCCAGAGTTGGAAAGGACTAAGGTGCGGTAGTCCAATCCATATTGGAAGAATCCCCCCCATAACATGTCTGACAAGTGCTCATCTGGTCTCCGCTTAAAGACCTTCCAAGAGGGGGGAGCCCACTACCACCCCGAAAGGCAGCCAATTCTACTTTGGGGGCAACTCTAATGGAAATTTTTCCTGACATCAATCCTAAATTTTCCTCTTGGCAGCTTACACCCCTGGCTCCTAACTTTGCCCTGTGGAGACAAACAGAACAAATTTAATCCTTCTTCCAGATGCCAGCCCTTCAAATACTGGAAGGCAGTTCTCATGTCTCCCCTGAGTATCTTCTCATCCAGATTAAACATCCCCAGTTCCTTCAACAGATCCTCCATATATGAGGGACTCAAAGCCCTGATTCACCTCTTATTTGCTTTCCTAGCAACATTATTACTAAAATATGACACTCAGAGATGTATACAATAATCCAGATGAGTATTTTCTGGCTGTGCTATCATGCTGCTGACTCCTTTTGAGTTTGCAGTCCACTGGGACCTCCCGATCTTTTCTCAAATATTGGAGGGCTCAACTCAGCCATGCACATTTTAGCTAGATGAAAGTTCTGGCTAGCCCTATACCACCTGGTCTGGGTTGGGTAGTTTCTTTCCTATGTACTTTTAATTAAGGCAGCCCTATTTTTAAATTTAACATGACTCTTTTCCTTGGTGAATATACCTTAGAATATAACCTTATGGTCGGTAGTGTGAAGAGGCAGGAGTGAGAAGGGAAGGAGACAGTGGGATGCACTGATGTGATGAGAGTAGCAGTAAAAGAAGGAAAGGTAACTAGGAATTAGCCACAACAGATCTCCAAACTCAGGAAACTGAGAGGGCTCAGAAACCAAATGTGGTCAGGAGACTCAGTGTCTTAAAATTAACAAAAGGTGAAAGTCCAAGGGTCAAGACCAAGTTTCCTTGGGCCAACTCTGAAGAGGAGCAGATGCCCCCAGGAAGCTGCATCAATTCAGCAAGACCTAAAGCCTAGTATAGGGCAGCTAAGTGGTGCAGTAGATAGAGCACTGGGCTTGGAATCTGGAAGACTCATCTTCATGCGTTCAATTCTGGCCTCACTTACTAGTTGTGTGATCCTGGGCAAGTCACTTAACTGTGTTTGCTACCTCAGTTTCCACATCTGTAAAATGAGCTGGAGAAAGAAATGGCAACTCTATCCAGTATCTTTGCCAAGAAAACCTCAAATGGGGCCACAAAGAGTGGGACACAACTAAAAAACAACTAAACTGAAAGGCCCAGTGCTAGATGCTCCACAGGAAATCATCCTTGTAGAGGATGCTTGAAATTCAGAGACTAACAAAGGGTTGGGATAGGAGAATATGAGGAGGCAGTGGAAACTACAAAGACAAGAGAAATGATGGAAGAACCGGAAGAGTCTGGCATTGCAAAAGTCAAGATCAGAGCGAGAGTCTACTGAAGGAGGAAGTAGTCAATAATATCAAATGTGTTTAGAAGTTGAGGTTCTAATTTCTCTGCTGAGAAAATGGCACTGGATTTGACTATTAGGAAGTTGCTGGTGATTTTCAACAGAGTAATTTCAATAGAATAGTATGAATATATGTGGAAAGGGGAAGATTCCCCCCATCTCAACCTAGTTGATGAAATCACAGAAGGCGCAGGTAATGAGAAGTATACAGATATGTCTATTTCCTGTAACTCTTTTAGAAAATGTCAGGAAGTTCTATATGGTAGAATTAAATTTAAAAAATTAAATTAAAAATGACAAGAGAGTAGGACAAGTAGGACCCCCAAAAAGGACAAGAGATTGTCTTTTGCCTTTCTTTGTATTTCCTGCACTTAGCACAGTGCCTGACACATAGTAGGTACTTAATTAATTTTATTTATTGACGTAGACACAAAAAGTTGAGAGAGAAGGAAACACCTTCAAAGATTATGACCTTTGGCAGCAGAGAAGAGACCAGACTGGCAGACTATAGAGAGAATTAGTCCTGACAGTTTTGAGTCCAAAACCCTGGTACCCCAGATAAGCAACCATCCTGGTAGAGATGCTGCACCCTGGGGTGGGGGGGCGTAGAGGAAGAATACCACAAGAAGAGAAAGGACAGTGGGACCTTGTGGCAGTATAGGTATGAATTGCCTAAGCAATATGTGCTCCTTACACTGTACACCTCACCATCAGAGTACTTGAAGTTTGTTTCCTCTCTTCCCACAGATACTAGTTGTATTTGGTGCTAATTGTGCCCTAGGTTAAGGGGGACTGTTTTGTAGTTATTATTCTTACTATATCATTTTAGCAAATTCCTTTGCTTTGTTCTAAGTGGGTCTGCTGTCTGACTATCAAAGGTAAATGACTTGTGACTAGTAGTCCTAGGATTCGGGACCCACAGAGTACCTGAGGGTAGCCTCCCTCTGGGGGATCTGAACTACTATTGAGAGGTGAGGGAATAACTCACAGAAAGAGCACTATAAGCTGAAGCTGGACTAATTGAGAGTTGAACAGTGATTAACCAGATGGTAAGAAAGAGTTAGTTGGTCAACCGAGATGTAAGTGCTTACTATATACCAGACACGGTGCTAAGCCCTGAGGATACAAAGATAGGTTAAAACACAGTCCCTGATCTCAAGGAACTCATACTCTAATGAGAACATAACATGCAAATAACTTTGGAAATACAAGAGATCACAGTGTAAATGGAAGGTAATTTCATAAAGAAATAAGCAGCATGAGGAAGGGTACCCAAGAGAAGCTTCCTGTAGAAGGTAGGATGTGAGCTGATTCTTTTCCAATCCCATTTGAATATCTCTAATTTGTCCTATATCTAGCTTGTTTATATATAGTTGTTTTCCTATTATTTCTCCCATTAGACTGTGAACTCCTTGAGAGGAGGAACTGTCTTTTGCTTTTCTTTGTATTCCTGGTGCTTGGTACAGAGTAGCCACTTAATAAATGTTTGTTGACTGATTGCCAGGCTTAGAATCTGGAAAACCTGAGTTCAGATCCTACCCCCCAGATACTTACTAGCTATGTGACAGTGTGCAAGTCACTTAACTGCTACTTGTCTCAATTTCCTCATCTATAAAATAGGGATAATAATAATACCTACCCTGAAGGGTTATTGTGATGATCAAATGAGATAATATTTGTAAGGTGCTTAGCACAGTGACTTGTACATAGTAGGCACTTAATAGGTGCTTGTTTCCTTTCTTTCTGATAAACTGTTGATGTGAGGAGAAATCAAGGAATGGCTCCAGCATGTTATTGGACCCTTCCCCCCAATCTCTTGAACTTATGGGAGGACAATAATAAGAGGTATATGGGATAGACAGGCATGGATGGGTTTCAGTTTGCCTCACTGTTGAGCTAACAGTTATAATAATAATGATAGCTAGTATTTATACAGTGCTTGAAGGTTTATAAAAGCACTTTACGTGTGTTTTATCATTTTATACTCACAACAACTCTGAGAAACAGATGCTATTATTATCCCCATTTTAAAGCAGAGGAAATTGAGGTAGAGGTTTAGTGACTTCCTCAGGGTCACACAGCTAGTAAATGTCTAAGGCTAGGTTTGAACTGGCCCAACTGAACCTGAATTTGACTCCAGGCTGAGCTCTCTGCACTGTCCCACCTAGCTACTGGGCTGAAGGAACTGGGCACCTTCTCCACTAAAGAGCCCCTCTCAATTCTGGAATGAGGCATTTGAAAACCGGAAAGAGGGATCAGACCTTTTTTTTTTTTTTAACTCTTTGGCTCTTTTTACCACTTCCCTTCACATACCCAAGGAAAAATTATTTATAGCTGAAGTTAGAAAAGGTATTTAATGTACAATATAAATGAGGTATGGGAAAGGTATTTGTTTTCTCCACACAAAAGAAATGTTTAATACAAAGGGGTCTCACCAGTATGCATTGACATGAAAACTTAAGCAAGTAGCAATATTAATTACTAGTACATTCTGGTGGAGCTGACCAAGAGCAGACACTCCCTAACCCACCAATCAGCTCTGACCAAGGAAATAAGGATCCCCAGTTTCTGGAACTCATGAGGTTGCTTCCAAGGTTTGACATGTCCATGTCAGTATTGCTCTTTGGTCTCCTATGCTCAGGAAAGAAAACACAAGTTGAAAAAGGTAGCCAGTGGCCTAGGTTGAGTTAAGTCCCCCTGTTCCAGTAGCCACTTAAAAGCAGTCAACATTCTATAGGGACTGGGGAAGCTCAAAGGGTAATGGTACATTCAGCTAATGGAAAGACAGAGGGTGGCCAAGGGCAGATGACTTTATTTTTTAAAGATCCACTGAGGAATAGATTAGGTACACAATACACAGTAGTAATCTAGTGTTTGGTAAACCCAAAGATCCAAGCTTTTAGGGCAAGAACTCAATATTTGACAAAAACTCCTAGGAAAACTGGAAAGCAGTTTGGCTGAAATTAGGCATAGACCAACATCCCACAGAGTGTACCAAGATAAGGTCAAAATGGATAAATGGTTTAAACATAAAGGATGATATCATGAGTAAACTAGGGGAGCATGGAGAAATGTACCTGTCAGACCTATGGATAAATGAAGAGTTTGTGACCAAACATGAGATAGAGAGGGTCATGGAAAATAAAATAGATAATTCTGATTACATGAAATTAAAAAGCTTTTGCACAAGGAAAACTAATGCAGTCAATATTAGAAGGAAAACCGGAAACTGGGGGAAATTTTTGTAACAAGCTTCTCTGAGAAAGGTCTCATTTCTTTTTTTTATTATTATTATTTTTAGGCAGTTGAGGTTAAGTGACTTGCCCAGGGTCACACAGCTAGTAAGTGTCAAGTGTTTGGTCTGAGGCTGGATTTGAACTCAAGTCCTCCTGACTCCAGGGCTGGTGCTCTATCCACTGGGTCATCTAGCTGCCCCACCTCATTTCTCAAATATATAGGGAATTTGAATGCTTGTCTCAGTTTCCTTATCCGTAAAGTAGGGATAATAATAACATCTACCCTGAAGGGTTATTATGACCATCAAATGAGATAATATTTGTAAAGTGCTTAGCACAGTGACTGATACATAGGTACTTAATAGGTGCTTGTTTCCTTCCTTTCTAATTCAAATTCATAAAAATAAGAGCCATTATGCAGTTGATAAATGGTCAAAGGATATGAAGAGGCAGTTTTCAGAAGAAGAAATCAAAACTATCAATAGTCACATAAAGTTCTCTAAATCACTATTGATTAGAGACATGCAAATTAAAACAACTCTGAGGTGCCACCTCATACTTTTCAGATTGACTAACATGATAGAAAAGGAAACTGGTAAATGCTGTAGGGTATGTGGAAAAATTGGGACACTAATACACTGTTGTTGGAGTTTCCAATTCAATCATTCTAGAGAATAATTCGAAACTATGCCCCAAAAGCTTTGATCCAGCAATACCACTGCACTAGGTCTGTACCCCAAAGAGATCGAAGAAAAGAGAAAAGGACCTATTTGTACAAAAATATTTATAACAACTCTTTTTGTGGTGGCAAAGAATTGGAAATTGAGGGGATGCCCATCAATTGGGTAAAGACTGAACAAGATATGGTATATGGTTGTGATGGAATACCATTGTGCTGTAAGAAATGACAAGCAATATGGTTTCGGAGAAACCTTTGATGACTTGTATGAACTCATGTAAAGTTAAGTGAGCAGAACCAGGAGAACACGACACAGTAACAGCAATGTTGTAAAGATGATCAATTGTGAAAGATTTGGCTACTCTGAACAATAGAACGATCCAAGACAATTCCAAAGGACCCGTGATAAAAAATGCTATCCACCTCCAGAGAGAGAACTGATGAACTCTGAATGCAAATTGAAGCATATTTTAAACCTTCTTTATTTTTATTGTTTTATTTTGTTTGTGTTTTCTTCTGCAACATGGTCTATATGGAAATATGTTTGGCATGACCTCACGTGCATCATCGAAATCAAAGTGCTCACTTAAAGAGGGGAGAAGGCTAGGAAAGAGGAGGAAAATTGGACCTCAAAGTTTTTTTAAATGGTCACTAAAAATTTTTTTAACATGTAATTAGGAAATATTTAATGAAATAGAAAGAATTTTAAAAATGAAAAGAAAATATTAGAAAAAAAAGATCCACTGAGTCAGTAGCCCTTCCTGCTCAGTAGCCAATGTGGTCATTGCTTTGTCCTCTTTTGATTGCCCAAATCTTTCAAAGCTACATCACAGCCAAGGATTTTCTCATCCCTAAAGAGCCTAAGCCCTGTGTTAGCTGCACATTTGATCTGCCAGAGGCAGGTACATTCTCTTTGAATGCCCTGTTACGTAGAGAGCATCCATATCACTGAAATCACAGATCTGTTTGAGAAAGTCTAAGAAATATGAGCTTCTTCATACCCTGTGCCTCCTCTTTTGTGCTGCTTTAAGACTGTCACTGAAGAAGAAGCAGGGGAGGATGGGATGGGGGAGTGGTGCTATACGAGACTGAAAACCATTTATTATTTTTATCTGCTTCATGGCCGAAGAATTCATCACAAGGCCAGCCTTCTGATGATGAACTTCTGCATTCTTAATTAGGTTGGCCCTTGGGTAAACACAATCTGTCACCCAACTGTACCAAAAGCCCAGCTGATATAGCCTTTGAAAAGAACCTAGGGTCACCTCCACTCCGTGATGAAGTATGGAAAGATGAATTGTGCCATACATTGATTATTGGGGGGGGATTCAGCTTTTTATTTTTTAATGAAGTTTTATTTTCACTAAACTTTGTCTTCTCTCCCTCTCACCTCTCTCCCTGTTGAGAAAGTGAGAAAATAAAACCCTTATTATAAACATGTATAGTCAAGCAAAACAAATTCCCATAGTGGCCATATAAAAAAATATGTCTCAATCTGCACTCTTAGTCCACCTATTAGAAGGTGGGTAGCATATCATAAGTTGTTTGGAATTATGGATGGTCATTATGTTGATTAGAGTTCCTAAAGCTTTCAAAGTTGTTTGTTTTCAAAACACTGTTGCTATTGTATAAATTGTTCTCCTGGCACAGCTTACCTCACCCCATACCAGTTCATACAAGTCTTCCCCAGGCTTCTCTAAAATTATCGCCCTCATCATTTCTTACAGCATAATAATATTCCATCATTTATTTAATAACTTGTTCAGTCATTCCCCACTTCATGAACATCTCAATTCTTTGCCACCAAAAAAGGGATGCCATAAATATTTTTTATACATTTTGTGCATTTTTCTTTTTTCTTTGATCTCTTTGAGGTGTAATACTAGCAGTAAACCATTGTTGGGTCAAAGGGTATGCACAATTTGATAGTTCAGGGAACATAATTCCATATTGCTTTCCAGAATGGCTAGACCATTTCATGATTCCGCCAAGAGTACATTAATGTACCTGTTTTCCCCTCCAGCATTTGTCATTTTCCTTTTTTGTTAATTCTGTCTTCTGGGCTTTTCCCCAAGTTCTCCCCTATGTGTATGTCCCCAGATGATTCCTTAAGGATGGAATTGCCTGAGATCAGAGACTTTATCTCCCTTGGAGAGTTTCCCAAAAGTAGGAACTGTGTCTACCCAATCCTATTGAGAACCTTCTATTGGAAGAGACCCTGACACTCTCACTGACACCCACATCAAACTTGGAGCTCCCTGAGGATAGGGTCTGTATCTTCCCCAAACTGGAGGACCTCTGAGGGGTATCTTCAATAAGATTAGTTTTCCAAAGATACGTACTACATAAGGTCAAGGTGGTACCACAAGCTTATAATCCCTGCTACAAGGGAGAAGTAGGCTGGTGGACATCTGTAGCTTTGGAGTTCTGAGCTAGAGTAGGCTAAGCCAATTGGATGTCCACACTAAGTCTGGCATGAATATGGTGAACCCTTGGTGAGCCTCACCAAGTTGTCTATGGAGTGGATAACTGGCTCAAGTAGGTCATAGTCTCTCAGTTGATCAGAGCAGGACAAGGCCTATAAGTAGTGTTTCTACTTCCAGCCTGGGTAAGAAAGGGAGATTCAGTCTTAAAACAACAACAACAACAACAACAACAACAGCAACACAACTTTCCTTCTTCTGACGTATTCCCCTTTCCCGTCTTCTACCTTTCACTCACACACCCAATACCCAACATGGGTTTTTGAATACAAGGAGTGATTAATATAGAAAGAATATTAATGTAGAAATAATTGACAACCTGAAGGAGTTTCAAGTATAAAAGAGGATTCAGGAGATATACACACACACACACACACACACACACACACACACACACACACACACACCCACCATGAATACACAAGAGTCTCTGCCTACCATGGTAGTCTTGACCTGCTGAGAAAGTAGGTGCTCTACAGCATACTAGGAGGGCTTCCTGGAGAAGGAAATTTTGCCACTTTTTTCATGAGTCAATAAGCATAGCCAAAGAATTCATCACCTAATAATGGCCAGTCCTTTGTAATATACTTTTTTTTTAAGGAATTTTTTTTTTAGGGCAATTGGGGTTAAGTGACCTGCCCAGGGTCACACAGCTAGTAAGTGTCAAGTGTTTGGTCTGAGGCTGGATTTGAACTCAGGTCTTCCTGACTTCAGGGCCGGTGATCTATCCACTGCGCCACCTAGCTGCCCCTGGGATATACTTCTTCATCCTTAATTAGACTGGTCCACTGACAATCTAGACACATAAGGGAAGACAAGGACAAGAAATGCATAGGTGGGCAGGAAGGAATAAGTTGGGATCTCCAGTATTTATGGGCTTACAGATTCATTTGGGTATTTGAGCAAGTCTGAGGACTGTGGGATTTTTTGCTCCCTCTACCCTCTATCCTGACCATTTCATTCCCCAACTCAATAAACTTCAGTGGCTCCATATTGGCTCCAGGATCAAATATAAACTCCTCTGTTTGGCTTAAAGTCCTTCATAACCTGTACCTGACCTCCCCCAACACCTTTTCCATCTTCTTACACCTCTCCCCACCCCTTTTATTCTTGGGTTTCAGTGACTCTGACATACTTGCTCTTCCTTGAATAAGACACTCCATCTGCTGAATGAGCATGTGCACTCTGTTCCCCCTTCCTGGAACTCCCTCTCATCTCTGCCTCCTGGCTTCCCTAGCTTTCTTCATGTGCTAGCTAAAATCCTACCTTCTGCAAGAAGACTTTCAGGGTCCCCCTTAATTCTAGTGTCTTCTGAGACAATTTCCAGGTTATCCTGTCTAGTTTTTGTTTGTACCTAGTTGTTTACATTTGTCTCCCCCAATAGATGGTGAGCTCCCTGAAAGCAGAGATTGTCTTTTGTTGTTCAGTCATTTCAGTTGTGTCCAGCTCTTCGTGACCCCATTTGGGATTTTCTTGTCAGAGATACTGGAGTGGTTGGCCATTTTCTTCTCCAGTTCATTTTTATAGATGAGGAAACTGAGACAAACAAGGTGAAGTGACTTGCCCAGGGTCACAGAGCTAGGAAGTATCTGAGGCCAGATTTGAACTCAGGAAGATGAACCTTCCTGACCTAGCTGCTGGTAGAGATTGTCTTTTGCCTTTCCATATATCCCCAGTGCTTAGCACAATGCCTGGCATGTAGTAGACACTTAACAAATTCTTGTTGATTAATCTTATATGGCACTCTAGGACTGTCTGTAGAAACAAAAGAGTGGACCTAGACATGAAAGTTTTGCAGTTTAATAGGACCCTATAGAGTAAGGGGCCTTAACCTGGGATAGAGGGGTCTGTGGATAGATTTTAAGGGGTCCAAGAACTTGTTTTTTTTTAATGTTTTGATAATTGTATTTCAGTATAATTGGTTTCTTTTGTAAACTTAGGGACATCTCTCTGCTATTGGCCTACCTAAGGGTCCTGGGGCTCTGAGTTCATGTTCTCTGCCCTCTGAGAGACTCTGAGGTGCTGCCCGGGGTATGAGTCTGAGATCAGTTCTGGCTGTCCTTGCTTTGATGGCCTAGCTTAGAACTCAGGGTGCTGAGTCTATGATATTCCCTGTTCCAAAGTTCCTGCTCTGGGCACTTGCCTGTGGGTCGAATTTGTGAGCTGGAAAGATGGTCTGCTGTAGTTTCTCTTTCAATTTCTCAATCACTGTTTAATCCTGTGTTCTTCTTAGATCATTTTTGGAAGAGTTGTCTGGTGAGCTAAGGTGAACTGCTTCCTCTTACTTTGCCATTTTGACTTATCTTCTAATACTATCATTTCTGAGCCCCCATCTAGTATGTACATTCAAGTTTTAAAGACGAATTACCAGATCTCTAATATCAATTAACTTCAGCTAGGAGACAGATAGGTGGAACAGTAGATAGAACATCACACCCAGAATCAGGAAAACTTGAATTCAAGTCTGGTCCTCAGATATTTATTGTCTGTGTAATCTTGGGCAAGTCACTTAACCTCCATTTACCTCAGTTTCCTCATCTATAAAATAGGGATAATAATAGCACCTGCCTTCTAGGGTTGTTGTGAGGATCAAATGAAATAATATTTGTAAAGCACTTAGCACAGTGCCTGGCACTTAGTAGGCACAATATAAATGTCAACAATTATCATTAATTAGATTTTACAAAAGGATATTTACTGAGAATGAATAAAAGGACTAAAGCACAAAAAACATTGCCTGCCCCTAACTGTGGACATATTTTCTATTATTGTCAAGGGTACCACCAATCTCCCAAACTAGGTGTCATCCTCAACTCCCCACTTTCTTTTACTTACGCTATCCAATATATTGCCAAAACCTATCGATTTTACCTTTGTAACATCTCTCACATTTGCCCTCTTCTTTCTTCTGACACTGTCACCATAGTAATAGTTTCTCCTCACCAGACTCAGATCCCATTACTGCTGAGGGGACCTTTGACATCTTTTACAACCTTATGAATCTAAAAGATCTGTTCTATTCTGTCTCCATTTCTCATTCTCCTAAGATCAGGAAAAAATAAACACAAAGAGGTAAAAGAAGCAAGTGCCATGAGTTCATGGCCATATGGTAGCTAAGTAGAAGAGAGAGCCCCCATGCTTTTATCCCACCACAGGTCCACAACAATTCTAGCTTCACTTATCTCCAGGGAAGAGATAACTTTTGCCCATTTGAACCTTTTGTATGAATACTCAATTCTAATTAAAAGGCTTTTCATTACCATGTGAGATGGTATCTGCACATGCTGCAAAGTAAGGAAGCAAACCATCACACATTTCTAGAAGTAGGTTCACCAAGTCTTTACCTAGATTGTAAAAAGGCAAAAAATATGGCGAATGCTCAAGAGTCTAGGTCTTCATTAACCAGACTCCTCATTACGTTCTTCTTTCTGTCTAGAAATTTGCAATCCTTAGCAAATCAACTGGGTTATATTTTGAACACATTGTCTCTATCCCCAATTCAATTCAGAACAGTTCTCCGATCCTAGAGAGGCCTAAGTATTGTAATCAAAGTTGCCTTCCTCAGTGCCACAAAGGAAAGAGTTTCAAAACAGACATAGTAGTACAGATTTTATACAGTCCCATACAGGTAGTAGAAATCATAACTGTCTCCAAATAGAGAGTTATGAAGATTCAGCAAAGAACCTTTTATAGTGTTGGTCAAAGGTGATTGCTTACTTAGTAGTGAGGAAGGGCAGGACTTGGTGCTATAAACAACATTCCCAAACCCAAAGGAAAGAAAAAGACAGAAATCAAGACTTCTATCTCAATAAGAAACCTGCTCCCCACAGAGTTTTCCCAGAAAATGTGGAGCTCTCACCAAGATTCAGGATCTGAGGTTGATTGGAAATCATACTCTTATCCTTTAGCTGAGAAACCAAACTGTCCTGAGTGAAAACTCTTCCACGATTTCCTCAGTGCTTAAGGCCATTCAACTTGGGTCTGGATAAAATCTCTAGGTGTCCCTTTCTACACAGGGCACACAAAACTTTCTTCCAGGAGTTCCTATACCTTGGGCAATTCCTTTGGAAGTCCAGGCAAATTTCCTCTGGGACCCTACCAGACTAGGTGGAATCCTATACTCACCCAGCAATAGAACAAGCCGGTTCATTTCAAAAGGAAAGTAACCCTGTCCATATATGAATTGCCCCCAAAAGGGTTAATCACTTGCAGTGGATTAGTTGGGATTTATAAACCAACAATCCACCTTGTCCTATGTACTTACAGCCCATAATGATCTCATAGCAATGGAAGAAGTCTAGGTATGTTAAAAAAAAGAAAAGAAAAGAAAAGAAAAGAAACCCAAGCATTTGTGAACTAGGAACCAGTGTTTTAGGGATGCAAATCCATACTTTTCCCATTACATGAATTATTCTTTTGGTACGATATTGGGTACAATATGATAACAGATATTGATGTGAGCTTTCAAATAAGCAAAAGTTAATAGAAAAAAATGAAATTGACATAAGAAAACACATTGGAAAACTGATAATACAAAAATAACCTAAAACAAGAGAGAGGGAAAAATTTTCTCTATTGGATCTTGAAAACTAAGGAATTCAGTAAAGAAATTCCTGAGTAGAGAGTCTCTCTACAGGCCCTCCCAAGAAAGGCCATGTAGCTCAGACTCTGGGGCTCATTCTCCCAACCTTTCCCTCTCAATGACAGGTTTCATCTCCAGGAAGTAGCTGAATACAGCTCCCCTTAGAATTACCCTGAAGGGTTCAGGCTAGAATATTATTATTCATAAGTTCCCATCTGGTATGTTACCCGCAATATCAACTAAGCCAATTGCCATCTCCTTAGTATCAATAAAGCAATTAACTTTTACAAAGTGATATATACTCAAAAGGTATAGAAAGACTGAAATATACATTCTCTCTACCTCTACCTCCACAAAAAATTCTAGTCACACTCACCTGTTCTTACTATGTATTACCTTACTAAATACTCATTTCTAAATACTAATTAAGTCGGGTTGGCTGGTAATCAATGGTAAGTACACCAGTGAAGGGCTTGTGAATAACATTAGAAAACTCAATCTCTTAGGGTTGCCTCCAGAACCCTGAAGGGAGCAGTATCTTGAACCTTCTGGAGATGCAACCTGCCAGTTCAGGTAGAGTTGGGATAGTGAACCCAGAGCCTAAACTACATTAAAATGAAAGGAGTGAAAGAAACTTTCCAAAGTCAGTTGAGGGAGTAGTAGGATAACTTCCTCAATGGAGAAGAGGGAAGGTCTTCAGAATATCAGGCAGAAAGAGAGATCCTTAGCCATTCTCCTATCCATGACTATGGTAGCTACCCCATCATTAGAGTCACAGGATGTGACATAGTTCACTAGAAGAGCAACAGCTGAAAGTGGGTTGTACTTCTAGCTGGGTACTGACATGACATGTGACCCTGGGCAAATCACTGATTTCTCTGGGCCTCAATTTTCTCATCCATCAAATTGTGATGATATCTCTGCCCAGCTTATCTCATGGGGATGTGGATGAACTCATTAAATGGGACAATGCTCTGACTCAAGAATTACTACTCGTTTCACTGGCCCACACTAAGTAATAGTTAAGTAGGAATAGCAGTGGGTGGTTAGCGTGCTAAGAGAAAGCCAACCCTCAGGAGAAGTTGTGATTGGGTTGAGTTAGCCTGGAATTGTAACAGGGATGAATGAACTTCATACTCAACACTTGGCTGGGCCAAGCCAAAATTGACTCTGATGGGTGTGTGGGGTGTGTGTGTGTGTGTGTGTGTGTGTGTGTGTGTGTATGACAGAGAGAGAGAGGGAGAGAGAGAACACCCTAGCCAGGAAGACAGCCATTCTCTCATTCTCTTTTGGGGCCAGAGCAAAGTAGAGCAACACATTGACTGGAATGGAGTTACTAGACTTAAGGGAATTAGAGAGCAGCCAAAGACTGGGTTTTTCTACTACATATGCCACTGTTGGAGGGTGCTAAGCCTGGACACAGTTAGAGGGTGCTAAGCTTGGCTACTGTTGGAGGGTTCTAAACGTGCATTCTTCGAACTCCTCCAGGGCTTTTTCACATGAATATCTTAGACTTGTGTAATAGAGGTGAGGGGAAAGGCTTAAATGAAGGATTTTTCATTTACCCCATTTCTTAAGTCTCATCCTCAGGTCCTCTTTGGTCCTGTTCTTCCATTCTGTTGAGCTCTTTTTGAACCTTGGTGTCTTTTATCCAACTTAGTAGCCTATTACTGCCAGCCTTGATAAAGTGGTGAAGTGCCACGGTAGGATAATTAGGGCAGCATAAAGTAGGATGATAAGACTAGGGCAGCTAGGTGATACAGTGGATAAGAAGACTTATCTTTTTGAGTTCAAATCCAGCCTCAGACACTCACTAGTTGTGAGATGAGACCCTGGGCAAGACACTTAACCCTGTTTACCTCAGTTTCCTCATCTGTAAAATGAACTGGAGAAGGAAATGACAAACCATTCCAGTATCTTTGCCAAGAAAACCCAAAATGGGGTCATAAAGAGTTGGATATAACTGAAGTGACTGAACAACAAAAGACAATCTCTACTCTCAAGGAACTCACTGTCTATCGGGGGGAGACAGACTAGTTGAAATGACTTGAATGACAACAAAAAGGATGATAAACCTGGCAAGGCAGTGAGGTGGTGCAATGGGTAAATTGCTAGAGCTGGGATCAGAAAGACCAGAGTCTGAAACCTGCTTTAGACACTACTAGCCATGTGACTCTGGACAAGTCATTGTCTCTCTGGGCCTCAGTTTCTTCATCTATTAAAAAATGAGGATGATAATAGCACCCACCTCTCAGGGTTGCTGTGAGGATCAAATAAGATATCACATGTACATCTGGACTCTGAGTATGTAGGTCCAGACCTGGAGAAGTAAATGGGAAAGGCATACATGCATATGTAGTTCCCCTTCTGGCCACCCTCCCCAATTCAGCACTCACAGGTTTGAAAGTCAGGTGAGTGAGAGTGAGGGGGTTGGAGAGGCTATTCTCAGTTTCCAAGCACACTCTCTCTATGTATCCACTCACCTGAAACTATAGCTCAAAGCCCCCTTAGTGACCTTACTTCTAATAGTCAGCCAATAGACACAACTAGCTCAAAGCAAAGGCTTTTACTAGACTAGATGGTGTAGCAAGAACAATAGTTACAAAATATTCCTTACCTCCCCGCCCCCATAAACCTGGTGTGCATACTTTCTTACAAATACACACATTGTTAGTAGAAAGAGTGAACATAAACTCACATTATGCTGGCAGTCAGGCATACATGTAGGCAACATATGAGGCCAAGAAAACTCACACCTCCAGTACCCAAGGCTTCTCATTTCCCTTCTCTTGTGCTTCCCCAGAACAGTATCTAAGATGGGTGTCTCTGCTAGGAAAATTCACTGTCCTCATCTAATTGAAGTATAGAAGTGACTCTCCACAAAGCTGCCCTTTACCTCAATCCCTCGAACTCCACTACTGTGTCCAGGGATTGGCAGATTTAGCTTTTTAAAGTCCTCCAGAGGTGAGGTTAGTCTTTTGCCAGCTAATGCCAAGCTTCTCTTCCAATTCAATTAGGAACTTTTTCATTCTTGGAAAAGAGATGGGATAATAGAGTGTAGAAGGTCTTTGCACTTCATTAATATGTTAACACCTCATTAACTTCATTATCTACCCTTTACTTTCTTTTATTAAATCCAATGAATTTGAGGGAAAGGAGAAACCAAATATCCCTCACTCCACATGCTTTTGACAAAGTGCGAGCCATGGAGAGAGGAACCACATGGTTTGTGTGGTAAGAGTTCATGAACCCAAGTCTCTTAGATAGAGGAGGGGGCCAATCCTGGGCAATGATACTGGAACCCGGCCTTCTGGAGGAGAAAGGGAGTTGGTTCCTGGTTAGCATTGGCTTTGGTTCATTCAGGTTCAAGAATTTGGAAATTTAGCCTTCTAGAAAGATAAGGGGCTTTACTGGGAAGTACCAGCCTCTTGGAGAGAGAAGAAGAATGTATATATGGCCCTGAAGTTGTAGGAGCAGCAGAATAATCTAGTTCATGATATAGAGAAGTGATAGACCTGGACTTTACCCTCTGCTGTTATCCTCTGCTAAGTTATTTGGACAATGAAAGTCCAAGGTAAGAGAGTTGCCTGCCTAGTATCTCCAAGCATTTCCCTTCCAAGCAAGTCCAAACCCTTGGGATACTATCATAAGTTTGGATGCCTATAAGGGTCTCCACGGTGAAAGTGTAACTCTGAAATTCACCAGAAAGTCGGGGGATTGAGTCAGTCAAAATCCAAACACAGGGAGCCCAAAAGATAGCACTTTGATATGGCAGACCACAGAGTCTTGGGGAAGGGAAGAACACAGGAGAAAACCAGTCAATCAACTAGTCAATAATCACCTATTGAGGAAGAAAGGAAACATTTAGGCACCTATTATGTGCCAGGAACCGTGTTAAGTACACTTACAAAAACAGTCTTCATTTGTTTGTCACGATAACCCAGTGAGGTAGGTGATATTTAGCCTCATTTTTACAGTTGAAGAAACTGAGGTAGGTAGAGGTTAAGTGACTTGCCCAGGGTCACCCACTTAATAAGTACCTGAGACTGGATTTGAACTCAGGCCTTTCTGAATCCAGGCCTAATGCTTTATCCATTGTGCTGCTTAGTTATACCTTCCAAGTGCCAGACATTCACTAGGAGCTGGGCATATAAAGACAAAAATTAAATAGTTCCTGCCCTCAAGGAGCTTCCATTCTGGAATGGTTTCATTTTTGTTTCTGTCAACCTAGTACCTTATATGTACCTTGACCATGTTGTTCATTCATGTGGGATTTGTCGTGACCCCATTTGGGGTTTTCTTGGGAAAGATACCAGAGTGATTTGCCATTTATTTTACCAGCTTATTTTATAGATGAGGAAACTAAGGCAGCAAACAGGGTAAAATGACTTGCCCAGGATCTTATAGCTAGTAAATATCTAAGGTCAGATTTGGACTCAGGAACATGAGTCTTCCTGACTCTATCCACTGTGCTACCAGATCCGTCATCTCTAGCTTGGTGACTGAAAGGTTTGGGCTTTCTTTACGTAAAATACCATGAATAATATTGACTATAGAGAATGGGGGAGGGTGAGAAATCTTGCATGAACTAATACAGAGTGAAGTAAGTTAAATGAGGACAACTGTTTGCACCAAGATTGGAACAATGTAAACGAAAAGAATAAGATAAAGCCCATATTGAATCCTGTGTAGTTGTGCTGGCCTTCTTTGGCCCTGGAGAAGTAAGTGAGGAAATACATCTCCTTCCTTTGGTTTGATACTATGGGTACAGAATGTTACCTAAGGCATCAAATACATCGTATCAATTGCTGTTGCTGAACTGTTTTGAGTTATACAGTGGTTAGATAGACCACTGAGCCCTGAGCCTGGAATCAGGAAGCCCTAAGTTCAAATCCAGTCCTCAGACTCTTATTAGCTGTGTGATCCTGGGCCAGTCACTTGACCTCAGTCTGCCTCAGTTTCCTCAACTATAAAATAGGGATAATAAAAGTACTTGCCTTCCAGAGGTGTTGTAAGGATCAAATGAGATAATACTTGTAACACACTTAGCATAGTGCCTGACACACAATAGGTACTAAATATGCTTGTTCCCTTCTATATATAAGTATGTATTCAGTGACCTCTAGATTTTGGTTGATCATATCTATGTGTGAAAGACTCAACGGAGACAATGACCTTGACCCCTGGGTTTAGCTTTATCTCAGTTTCTATCTTCTTCACTGCATACTCAACCAAATGGTGGAGCAGAAGGATATTTGGAACTGATAAGACAACCACTGGTTGGAGGATGGGCCCCACTCCTGGTCTAGCTCACCAGAAGATATGAACCTGTAGGGAATTATTTAGACAGCACAGAGCCAAGATGGAATGTAAAATGTCTATTCAGTAGTCTTATAAATTGCTCATATTTAAATGTTTAAGTTTTAACCACCTGGGAGAATATGACAGTAGTTTTAAGTTATTACATCCTGTTTTAAGTCTCTGTCAAAGAGCACTTGCAAATCTTTGCATTTATCTTTTTTCTTAATGTGGAGGAAACATACATCTGTCTTGCATCTGATCCTGAGAGGAGACTTAAGTATTTTTTTTATTCCTTTCTTTAGGGACACCCTTGACATAAACTGAAACCTAAGTTTTAAGAAATTCTTTCTCTGAACTTTGGGATTTGGGGAGGAGGAGGAGGAGGAGGAGGAGGAGGAGGAGGAGAAAAAGAAGAAGAAGAAGAAGAAGAAAATGATGATGATGATGATGATGATGATGATGATGGAGGAGGAGGAAGAGGAGGAGGAGGAGGAGGAGAAGCCTGCTTCTTCTTTTAGGTGATCAAACTTCTTTCCCCAAGGCTGACTTGTTTTATGTGCTTGGGGTCCACAGCAGAGAGAGAACTATTCCTTTTTAGAGAGGGAGAAAGTGAAGTGCCCTTAGCCACCCTAGGCTCAGCAGAGGATTTTTATTGTTATGTATTTATTCATTCAATAAGCTTTTATGTGCCTTGTTTGTATTGAACACTGAGCTAGGCACTGAGGATACAAATTAATCAAACACCCAACAAGTATTTAATAAGTGCCTGTTCTGTACCAGTCACTATACTAGACACTAGAGATACAAACTGAATAAATGAATGAAATAGCCTTTGATTGCAAGAAACATTCTAATGGGGCACACAAATGCATAGAAAATATAGACAGTATGAATACAAAGTGAATATATGAAGATATATGCAAAGTGGTCAAATATAAGACAAAGACAAGCAAGCAAGCAAAAAACAAAACAAAATAAAAAGCAACATAGTCCCCTCAAGAAATTCAGATTCTATTAGAATGTGTGTCTAAGTCTAGCTTCCACAATCTGCTGGTAGCTCTCTGAAGGCAGAGATTGTGTCTCTTCCATCAAACTGGGAAATCTCTGAGGAATAGAGCTCTTCCATTGGACTCTTCCTAAATTGGAACTCTTTCATTTGCCTTAGTTTCATAAACCCTGATGTAAGAAGACTCCTTATTTACTCAGGATGCTGTGCAACCTCCTATATTTGGGTTCTCTGAAGTAACTCCTATATTTGGGTTCTCCCCTCCAAGATGGCCAGGGTTGGCTTGTCCTGTGTTCCAGGGAACCCACAGAGATGTGAAAGGAGAGCTACCAAAGTCATTATGCAGGGATTTTGCCTGGAAAGGAGAAGACTAGTGTTTTGGGATTAACTCTCTTCCTGCTGCTCAGATACCAAGTCACACTCAAGAAATCAGGTCCAGTGGAAATAGCTCTGTTCTAGGAGTGCAAATAGGTTCTAATCCTAGCCTTCTGTATGACCTTGGAAAAACAACTTAATTCAACTCAACAAATACTGCTGAGATCTTCAGACACAGACCAAAAACTAAAAATTAAAACTGTCCCTCCTCTATCTAGGCTTTATGCTTTGTTTCTTTATTTGAATGACAGAACTAACCGAGTGGATTGTGAACAAAAGAAGTTAATGTACGGGACAATGTCCTGAAACACACAAAGCACTATTCAAAGGCAAGGACAGTAAAATGACAATTATTTAGGCAGTCTGGTGTAGTTCAGTCAGAAATCCTTCCTAGTTACTGGTATCTATGTTATTGTTCAGCCATGTCCGACTCTTCGTAACCCCATGGACCATATTATGCCAGGCCCTTCTATCCTCCTCTATCTCTATGGACCATGCTAAAGATCTTAAGATTATAAATCTAAAGCTGGGTGTGGGGGGGAGGGGAACCTTACAGGTATCAAGTCCAATCTCCTTAGTTTAGAGATGAGAAAACAGAGAACCAGAAAGATTAAGTAACTTGCCCAAGGGCACACAGGGATTCAAACTCAGATCGTGTGACACCCAAGGTCACCAGTCTTATTCACTTTCCCTGTCTGACCTTGTTTCCTCATCTATAAAGTGACAATAACAATTCTCACCTATAAAGTGACAGTAGCAACCAAATAATTGATCTACTTACCCCATAAGGTTGTTTAATTTAATTCAAGAAACATTTTTTAAAAATTAGCTATATGCTCAGTGCTGAGTATACAAAACTAGAATAAAAGACAAACCTTGCCTTCAGTGAACTTACAGTCTAATAAGGTTGAGACCTGTACACAATAACTCTCTTGTGAGTTTTGGGGATCCAAAACAATAACGTGAATTAAGCTATTAGGATTCTTAATCATAAATGTGGCTTGAAAGGATTACGGAAGCCCCAATTCTCTACCATTTGTGATTCTTCCTTGTGTAGTCATAGTCTTATTCTTCCAACCTACATGCAACATAGATGTGGATGCGATAGCTGCCCTGGATGTGGCACAGAGAGTTAGCTGATCTGGGATGTGTCCCACTCCATCTCTAAGAGAGGCTGTGATTTCTACCATTGTGGGTAGCAAGAGGAAGGCCATGGATGAATGTTTACCCATCTATCTCCAAGAGGGAAATTAAGCTAGAATTATGTCTATCCATTGTGCCAGACATAATGGTAGTCTAGCAGTATGATTCTTTTGGGGTTTGAGATAATTACCACTTTCCCTGTTCACTCTCAAGGGGAGGGTAACATTTAGCTTACTCTCACTAGCTTAGCTCTCTCTCACTAAACTCTGGTTACTCAAAAGGTGATTCACTGATAAGCAGTAAATCTCTTTATCAGAGCAAGTAGTGGAGCAAAAATTAAAGAAGTTACATAGATTAGTTTCGATGAATGAATACACAAGAGTAAATGAGCTAGGAGAAAGTGAGATAAGACCTTGGCTTAACTGAGGAAGGAGAATGATCCACAGATAGGTAAATGTTCTTAACCAAGGGGAAGGGAAAGGAAGGGAATAAATCTTTATATAGCACCTACTATGTACCAAGCACACCAAGAAGTGCTTTTCAAATGTTATCTCATTTGATTCTTTCTAGATCTCTAGTGTTGCAGGTACTGAAAGTCAAGTGATAGGAGGTGGGTGTCATAGTTCATCTTCAGCCTTCTGGACTCATAATTTATCATTGTATTAATTGGAGTTCAAGAGTATTTCAAAGTTGCTTTTTTCTACAATATTGTTGTCATTACCTAAATTGTTCTAGTTCTTCCCACTTCACTCTGTATCAGTTCATAGAGGTCTTCTCAGTTTCCTTTGAAATTTTCCATTTTGTCATTTCATTATGACACAATAATATTCCATTACATTTACATAGCATACTTTGTTCAGCTGTTTCCCAGTAAGAAAACAGCTTTTAATTTCTACTTTGGGGCTATTCTAAAAAGAATTGCTACAAATATTTTTATACATATAGCTCCTTTTCCTCTATCTTTGATCTTTTTGGGATATAAGCCTAGTAATGGTAAATAGTCAAAGAATATGTATATTGTATATATACACATACATATATATAATATAGTAGTGGTATAGTCAAAGAATATGCACCATGTATAATGACTTTTGGGTGTATATATGTACTAACAAATTGCTTTCCAGCATGACTGGACCACTTCACAGCTCATCCAATGGTGAAGTAGTGGGCCGTTTTTTCCATAGCCCCTTCAACATGTGCAATTTTTGACATCTTTGTCAATTTGATGGGTATGAGGAGAAATCCCAAAGTTGCTTTAGTGTGCATTTATCTAATTATTAGTGACTTAGAGCATTTTTCATATGGGTGTTGATAGCTTGGATTGCTTCCTTTGAAAACTACTTATTCATATCTTATAACCATTTATCTATTGGGGAATGACTCTTAGTTTTAGAGTTTTGAATTAGTTCTTTATATATTTTTGTTATGAGACTTTAGAGAAATTTACTACAAAATTATCTTTCCCATTTACTTAGCTCTCTATTAATTTTAACTACATTAGACTTGTTTTGCAAAAAAACTTTAAAATTTTATATAATCAAAATTATTCATTTTGTTTTATGTGAGCCTCTCTATCTCCTAAGTCATATGTGCTTCTATTCTCCATAGATCTGAAAAGTAATTTCTTCCTATAATTTGTTTATGATTTGACCTTTTATATCTAGTTCATGTATACATTTGAAGCATATTGTGACATATAGTGTGAGGTGCTGATTTAAACTTAATTTCTGCCAGACTGCTGTCCAGATTTCCAGCACTTTTTGTAAAATAGTAAGTCCTTCCCTCAGTAACTGGAGTTTGAGGATTAATGAAATATTGTGCTACTGTGTTTACTTGATATTATGTATTATATACCTAATCTATTCCACTGATAAACCTATCTAGTTTTTAAACAGTACCAAATAATTTTAATGATTATTGCTGTATAGTATAGTTTGAGATTTGGTACTGCTAGACCCTTTTCCCTCCTTCCCCCCCTCCATTATTACCATCACAATTCTTGACATTTTGTTCCTTCAGATGAATTTTTTTCCTGCACTATACATTATTCCTTTGTCAGTAAGTCAATCAGTCAATAAACACTTATTAAGCACCTACTACATTCCAGATACTGTGTTAAACATTGTAGATACAAAGAAAGGTGAAAGACAGACCCTGATGTCTCTTTTCTTTTTGATTTTTAACATTAATTTTAAAACTTTGAGTTCCAAATGCTCTCCCCCTCTCTAATCCTTTTCCAATGCATGGAAAAGGCAAGCTATATGATAGCAATTATACATATGAGATCATGCAAAACATATTTCCATATTAGCAGTGTTGCAAAAAAAGGTAAGAAAATAAAGAAAAATGTTATACTTCAATCTGCTCTCAGACTTCATCAGTTCTCTCTCTGGAGGTGGATAGCATTTTTTTTTTATCATGAGTCCTTTGAACTTGTCTTGATCAGAGTAGCTAAGCCTTTCAGTGTTGATCATTATTACAATATTACTGTTACTGTGTACAATGTTCTCCTGGTTCTGCTCACTTCACTTTGCATCAGTTCATATAAGTCTTCCCAGGTTTTTCTGAAACTATCCTGCTTGCCATTTCTTGTAGAACAATAGTATTCCATCACAATCTTATACTACAACTTGTTTAGCCATTCTTCAATTGATGGGCATTCTCACAATTTCCAATTCTTTACCATCAAAAAAATAGTTGTTATAAATATTTTGTTCCTATAGGTCCTTTTCCTTTTTCTTTGAATTCTTTGGGATACAGGCCTAGTAGTAACATTACTGGATCAAAGGATATGCACAGTTTGATAGCTGTTTGAGACATAGTTCCAAATTTATTCTTCAAAATGATTGGACCAGTTTACAACTCCACCAACAGTGTATTAGTGTCCCAATTTTTCCACATTCCCTCCAACATTTGTCATGTTCCTTTTCTATCATGTTGGCCCATCTGATAGGTGTGAGGTGGTAACTCAGAGTAGTTTTAATTTGCATTTCTCTAATCAATAGTGATTTAGAGCATTTTTTCATATGACTATAGGTAGCTTTGATTTCTTTGTGTGAAAACTGCCTGTTCATATCCTTTAACCATTTATCAAATGGAGAGTGACTCTTCTTTTTATGTTTGACTCCATTCTCTATATATTTGAGAAATGAGGCTTTTATCAGAGAAACTTACTGTAACATCCCCCCCCTCAGTTTCCTGCTTTCCTTTTAATCTTGGCTGCATTGATTTTGTTTGTGTGAAAGTCTTCTAATTTAATGTAATCAAAATTATACATTTTACTTCCTATAATTTTCTTTGTCTCTTGTTTGGTCATAAATTCTTTCCTTATTCATAGATGTGATAGGTAAAAATTTCCAAAGTCCCCTAATTTGTTCATGATATCATTCTTTATGTTTAAATCATGTACTCATTTTGACCTTATCTTGGTATATAGTGTGAGATGTTGGTTTATACCTAGTTTCTGCCAAACAGCTTTCCAATTTTCCCAGTAATTTTTGTCAAATAGTGAGTTCTTACTCCCCAAATTTGGATCACTGGGTTTATTGAACACTATATTGCTATGGCCATTTACTGTTGTGTGTTGTAACTACTCTACTAATCTACCACTTGATTTCTTAGCTAGTACCAGATAGACCCTACTCTTGAAGAACTCACAGTCTAAAGGGGGAGACAACATACAAACAATTACATACAAACAAATTATATACGAGATAAATTTGAAATAATAGAGGGAAAGCACTAGAAATGAGGGAGAAATCAGAAAAGCCTTCCTGTAGAAAATGAGATTTTATCTGGGATTTGAAGAAAACCAGTAGGTAGATTTAAGGCAAGAGAGTAGTCCAGGCATAGAGTGCAACCAGTGAAAATTCCCAGAGTCTGGAGATGGAATGTCTTGTTCAAGGAACAGTAAGGAGGTTGTCATTAAAGTAAGGAGTATCACTAGATTGCAAAGTTTATGTGGAGGACCAGTGTAAAGTATAAGAAGACTGGAAACATTGGGAGGGACCAGGTTATGAAAGGCTTTGAATGCCAAACAGAGGATTTGATCCTGGAGGTAATAGGGAGCCACTGGAGTTTATTGAATAGCGGGAGGGAAATGATCAGACTTCAGAAAGAAAGATCACTTTGACAGCTGAACACAGAATGGACTGGAGTGCAGAGAGACTCAGCCAGGCAAACCAACTGGCCTATTGCAATAAAACAAATGTGAGGTGATAAGGGCAAGCACCTGAGTGGTGGCAACATCAGAGTTTGATTGGTCCAGAACAGAATTAGTGAATTAATTTAGATAGCATTACCATTTTTATTATGTTGGCTTGACCTGCCCATGAGTAATTGATATTTCTCCAATTATCTCATTCTGTATTTTTTCAAAATTCTTTTATTTGTTGTTCTGTCATTTCAGTCACGTCCAACTCTTCATGACCCCAGTTCGGGGTTTTCTTGGCAAAGATACTGCTATTTCCTTCTCCAGCTCATTTTACAGATGAGAAAACTGAGGCAAACAAGGTTAAGTGATACCCGGGGTCACACAGCTAGTACGTGTCTGAGGCCAGATTTGAACTCAGAAAGATGGGTCTTCCTGATTCCATGCTCAGTGCTCTATCCACTGAGCTGCCTAGCATCCCAGTGTCTTTTATAGTTGGATTCATATAGTTTTTAGATACATATTGGTAGATACACTCCCAAATATTTTGTAGTTTATATAGCTATTTTGAATGGGATTTCTTTTTTTAGCTCTTCCTGCTGGGGTTTGTTGCTGACATACAGGAATGCTGATGATTTATGTTGACTTATTCTAAATCCTGCCACTTCGCTAAATTAATTGGTTTTCCTCTCTCTATTGATTCTTTAACCACCACAATTCAATTCAATCCATGAAAAATTTATTAAGTGTATGCTATATGCCAGGCTGTGTTCTAGGTATAGAGAATACAAAATAAAAACAAAACCCTCCCTGACCCTCAGAAAGCCTACTCTCTGTGGGGACCTAGTAAGTAGGTAATATACCTGGTAGACCAAGATGGACTCTATCAATGTCATGAGATTACAGGGTGCGGACATTTGTCTGAAGGTCACCTCCCATAGAGGAAGGCGTGTGCCCTGACACCTTGAAGAGAGCCAGATTATGAAAGGTCATAAATGTAGGCTTAAAGAATTTGCTAAGTGATGGCAACAGATATTTTATCCTATAGTCAATGAAAGACTATTGAAGATTTTTGAGCAGGCAAGAGATATAGGGGCAGACAGTGGCATAGGAAGATTATTTTGACCACTGTGTAAAGTGTAGAGGAGAGAGAGACAGACAGACAGACAGACAGACAAAAGGATCAGCAAAATCAATTGGGAGGCTATTGTAGAAGCCCAGGGTAGAGGTGACGAGGGTCTTAACTTGCAAAATGAATGTGAGAGAGGGGAGAATGGGACAAATTTGAGAGATATTATGGAGGTAAAATTGATAAGACTTGGTAACTGATTGGATATGTGAGGCAAGGAAGATAAAAGAGTTACAGATGTGTCTTGGGTTAGGGACATATGACTGGAAACTCTCCAGAGAAATAGGAAATTTTGGAAGAGGAGTGATCAGTTGAGAGGTGAAGATAATGAATTCTAATTTGTATATGTTAAGTATAAGATGAGGGCAGCTAGGTGGCACAATGGATAGAGTGCTAGGCCTGGAGTCAGAAAGACATCTTTCTGATTCAAAATCTGGCCTCAAACACTTACTAGCTGTGTGACCCTGGGCAAGTCACTTCACCTTGTTTGCCTCAATTTCCTCATCTGTAAAATGAGCTGGAAAAGGAAATGGCAAACCACTCTAGTATCCTTTCCAAGAAAACCTCAAACAAGGTTATGAAGAGATATTCTAATGAGACCTTTTATAACCTTTGAACAGTAAAGAATGTTTGATTTGAATTAAGGAGAGAGATCAGGGCTTAATATATGGATATGGAATTAAGCATCATAAAATGATACTTGAATCCATGGATGTTAGGGAGAGAGAGAGAGAGACAGAGAGAGAGAGAGGAGGAGAAGGAAGATGATAATGATGATGATGATGATGATAATGATGATGATGATGATGAAAGAGGAGGAGGAAGAGAAAAGAAGACAAGAAAAGACAAGGGAAGACGAAGAAAGGAAAGACAAGGGAAGGGAAGAAAGGGAAGGGAAAGGAAGAGAAAGGCAGGAGTGAGGAGGTAAAGAAGAATGGAGGAGAGGAGAGGAGGTGAGAGGATCTTTGGCCAATCTCACAGTTTGATGACAGAACATGGATGATAAACTAGTGAAGGGGACTGAGAAGTAGCAGTAAGACAGGAGAACCAGAAGAGAGCAGTGTAGAGAATAAAAATAGTGCCTAGGTTGAGGGGGGTAATCCAAAATATCAGAAGCTCCAAAGACGTCAAGGAGAATGAGGACTGAGGAAAGTCAAGTGGAGTCAACAAATCAAGTTAACAAGAATTTATTAAGCTCTTAATAGGTGCAAGGCATTTTGCTAAATGCTAGAGTTACAAATCCCAACAAAAAGACAATCCCTGCCTTCAATGAGTTTCTAATGGGTGACACATAATAAAACATAAATGGGACAAAACACAAAAGGTAGCTGAAAAGGTGTTGGGGGGGGTGAGGGATGATGGTGAGATCTGGAGTATGAAAAAAAAGAGGAAAGCCCATTGGATTTAGTCAAAAAAGATAGTTGAAAACTTTGGAGAAAACCATTTCAGTAGAGTGGTGGGGTCGGAAGCCAGATTATAAGAGATTGAGAAGTGAGGTTGCTGAGCCGGGGTGTTATGAGGCTCAAATGAGGTAATGGATGTAAAGCACTTTGCAAACCTTAAAACTCTGTAGAAATGCCAGTTGTCATTGTTGTCGTTGTTGTTGTTGTTATACAGTTACCAGGCCTCCAGTATGGTGATTACTTCATTCCTTGAGCATTCTACTACATTCCTGCTGAGATTAAGTGATATTTCTAGAGGAAAACCGAGGTATGTTGGTAAATGTTTAACAACCAAGCTTTCCAGGAGGGAAAACGTATGCACTTATGCTTTTAAGTTTAATTTGCATTATTAACACTTTCTTAAGTCTAGGCAATCAACAAATAAATTAAACTGTGATTTTCAGCTATTTCGAATTTCTGACATGTATATGCTTACACTAGAAATTTAACAAGGGCTGTTGGGACTAGCTCCAGCACACCCCTGGTGGTGAGGAAATAGAGGCAGCCAGTGTAGATGACTTTTTCTAAGAGTTTGATAGTGAAATGTAGGAGAAATATCACATTGAGAAAATGACAGGATCAAGTGAGATGGGTTTTTTGTTTGTTTTTTTTGTTCTTAAGGATAGAATATACTTGAGCCTGTTTTTAGGCAGCAGAAAAGAACTGATAGAGCTTCATTCCTGTGGATTAAGGCAGAGACCTTAAAGCCAAGTCCTGTAAGTGAAATAGGGCTATTTGGAAACCTCAACATTGCATATCCATGTTCCCTCTATCCAGTTACAAATGATAGTCTTAGAAACATGTTTTTCATTCACTTTGTTTTTCTAATGTGGATGTTAAAATGAATTTATTTACCATTACTCTGAATTTTACTGAGGAGGCTTTGTATTTATCATAGTATCTCATAGGATTTAAAGTTAGAAAGAAACTTAAAAATCATTTAATCCAACAACTTCGTTTTACAGAACAAGTGAGCCCCTAAGAGGGAATGATTTGTTCTAGAAGACACAGGTAGCATAGTGGTAGAGCTGGGATTTGAACCTAGATCTTCTGACTCCTATACCAAAGTACCTCTATCTCATAGCTGCTCAGGAGTTCCATGGAATTAGCACAGTGTTATCTTTGAACAGGAGTGTTTTCTCATAATCAAATACCCCTTTTCAACCTAGTACTCTTTTTTTTTAATGTGGAACTTCCAGGACTGCTCATAAAAAAGCAAGATATTTTCATGCCTCTGTTTAGAGCCCTATCTTTTAGAATAGTGTAAACATCTCCTTGGTTCAAAAGCTTAAGGCAAATGAACTTTTAAAATCCATCCAAAGGAAAACAGAGATATGGCTTTCATATTATCTTAATTCATTTGATTTTCATGTGAGAAGGGTGGAGGTATGACAGAAAGTCTCTAGTATCCAATAAGGCATTGGACTTGGAGTCAGGAGACCAGAGTTCAAATCATAGTGCTACCACTAACTAATGGCATCCTCTTAAGCAAGTCACTCCCCCTCTCTTGGCCTCAGTTTCCTCATTTTAAGAATAAAGGGCTAACCAGGGTGGGAAACCTGTGACCTTGAGGCCACGTATGATCTTCTAGGTCCTCAAGTGTGGCCCTTTGACTGAATCTAAACTTCACAGAACAAATCACCTTAATAAAAGGATTTGTTCTGTAAAACTTGGACTCAGTCAAAAGGCCATACCCAAGGACCTAGAAGGTTACATATGGCCTCAAGGCCACATGTCCCAAAAGTCTTAGTGCAATTTTATGTTATTAAAGGCTTAAAAGTGTACCTAAGACTTTTGGGACTAAACTATATTTCACGATTCATGAAATAGATAAGTGCCATAAATTTAAAATGAAACTATATTTTGAGTTTGATACCCAAGGCTAGTAAGGCTTGGTATTCTATCATAATGCAAACCCCCTGGGTACACAACATATTGAGCCATTATCTGCCATTACCACCATAGTGTGAATTAGCCTAGCACATTTATTTTGATTTATCGATAATCACTTCCATATGCTTTTGAGTTTAAAATTTTTCTACCCCTTCCTCCCCACCCCTCTCCCCAATCTGATATAGGCTATACATTTACATTCATATTAAACATATTTTCACATTAGTGATGTTGTAAGTAAAAATTAAAACCAATAGGAGGAACCATCAGAAAGAGGAAACAAAACTCAACAGAAAAGAAAAAAAATAGTAATTCAACTTCCATAGATCTTTCTTTGGATGTGGATAGCATTTTCCATCACAAGGACTCTGGAGATGTCTTAGATCCTTGTATTGCTGGGAAGGGTTAAGTTTATCAATATTAGTCATCACACAACATGGCTGTTATTGTGTACAATGTTCTCTTGATTCTGCTCACTTCACTCAGCATCAGACCATACAAGTCTTTCCAGGTTTTTCTGAAGTTAGCCTGTTCATCATTTCTTATAGCACAATAGTATTCCATTACATTCATATACCACAACTTGCTCAGCCATTCCCCAGTTGATGGGCATCCTCTCAATTTCCAATTCTTTGCCACCATAAAAAGAGCTGCTATGAATATTTTTGTACATGTGGGTCCTTTTCCTGTTTGTGTGATCTCTTTGGGATATAACCCTAGAAGTGCTATTGCTGGGTCAAAGGGTATGCACATTTTCATAGCCCTTTGGGCATTGTTCCAAATTGCTCTCCAAAATGGTTGGATGATTTCACAACTCCACCAACAATGCATTAGTGTTCCAATTTTCCCATATCTTCTCCAACATTTATCATTTTCCTGTTTTGTCATGTTGGCCAATCTGATAGGTGTGATGTGGTACCTCAGGGTTGTTTTGATTTGCATTTTTCTAATCAATAGTGATTTAGAGCATTTTTTCATATAACTATAGATGGCTTTATTTTATTCATCTGAGAACTGTCTGTTCATATCCTTTGATCATTTATCAATTGGGGAATGGAGAGCCATCATCGTTAAGCCAGAAGGTTGGAAGGTGGCCAAGGAAAGGAAGGACTGTATAGGGAGGCCACAGTAGGTGGAGTATAAGTATTCAGGATTGAGGACACAGAGGCACTGATTACTGAGTGGGAGGGAATTAGATTTAGGAAAGGTGAGGCACAAGTAGAGATGGAGGGATAGGAAATTAAGATCAGGTAAAGGACTTTCATACTTTTGGGTCATGGAGATGGTACACATGAGTGATGGTGAGATCAAGGGTATGACTAGCCCTTTGTGTGGCTGAGGTGGAGTGGTGGTGGATAGGGCACTAGATTTGGAGTCCAGAGACATTAGTAGTCAAACATTGACTAATTCTGTGTCCTTGGTCTCTGGATTTTAGTTTCCTTGTTAGCAAGATGAAGATAATACCTCATAGGAGTTTTGAAGTATCAAACAAAAGAATACATGTGAGGAGCTTTAGAAATATGAGTTACTGTTATTTGACTGCATGAGAAGGGGATCTGGAGAAGCCTCGATGTCCTGAGCAACAAGAAAATGGGGCAAGCGTAGCTGTGTCTTCAAATCTAGAGATATTGACCTTCCTCAGGTATTCAAGAAAACCAGGGGTAGAGGAGGGAGAAAAAAGGGTCCTCAATGTCCAAGAAATTCTTTGTCAGTGGAGGGGGAAAGAGCAAAGCACTAGAACTAGCCCCTTCACACCCTTATAAGAGCAATAACTAACGGTTCTACTGCGCTTTCCATTTGGTTGTGGGATATGTCAGGCAGATGCTATTTTTCCCATTTTAAAGAGGTCGAATATAAATCATGTGACTCTGCTAAAAGCTACATACCTAGTGAGGTGCTGACTCAGGAACTGGGTCTTTTGGATCTAGGTTCTGTGCTCCTTTCATGACACCATCCTTCCTCCTGTCTCTCCTCTTTTGGGAATCTGATTTGAGTTACCCTCCACCCATCAGTCAGCTCAGGCTGTCCCAATGATACCAGCTAAGGAAGCAGAGTAGCTCTGGCCACTCTGGAGAGGCCAAAGCACTGGGCCTAGAATTACAGGACTAGGGTTCCAATCTAACACTTAGTACCTGTGTGACCTTGGGTAAGTCACTTGGGCCTCTGTTTTCTTATCTATAAAAGGAAGGGTTTGGACTAGACCAGATTTATTCTGTGAAGTTTGGATTCAGTCAAAGCGCCTCACTTGAGGAGCTAAAGGGCATGTGGCCTTGAGGCCACAGGTTCCCTACCCCTGGACTAGACAGCCATTAAGATCCCTCTTAGTTCTAAGTTTAGGGAACTTTATGATTTGTGTTCGCATTGGGGATGGAGTCAAGTTGAGCACTGCTGGAGGCTGAGCCCATAGTAACCCTAACAGCTACACTGGGGAAGAGGATGGATAGAGGTGGACAGGAAACTTGCCTTGTGGCCTCTTCCTGGCCAGGGCTATGTCCCCATCATTCCCTAGGGAGTCAGCGGCAGCAGCTGGCATCCAGCTGTAGCAGCCCAGTCACCCGCCTGCCTGCCGAAGACAGGAAGCAAGAAAACGATCTGCATGCGGGCCAGACGCTGGGGTGGGGGTGGGGAAGCAGACTGCTGATGGAGGCTGAGGGCCAGGGCCTTTGGTCTGGAGTGTAGCCAGGGCACGTGGGTAGTGTGCCAGGATGGGGGCTACCACCGAAACCACAGTGCAGGGGTGGGAGGTGGGGAGAGGAGCCCAGAACTGGGAGCATTGGTTTGGAGAGGGGCCGGCAGACCCTCTAGTTCTCTGGAGCTGTTTACTCCAGAGACAAGGCAGCTGCAGCCTGGCAGCCTTTCTAGGGGAACAAGGAACTCCTGGTTCTGCAGAAAGAGCCTGGACTGAGACTCAGGAGAATGACTCAAGTCCCAAATCTGTCACTAATTCTATGTGATGTTGGTCAAGATACTTAATTTCTCTAGCCCCAAATATCTCTTCCTCAGTAAAATGAGGAAGCCAGACTGTGTCATCTTCTAGGTTCCTTTCAGTTTTATGGTTCTACGCCTTCTGCCCTCAGGGTTCCCAGAAATATTTCCCCTGCCCACCTGCTTCTCTGGAGTTATCTACAGACTCAACTAATTGTCTCAAGGTAATTTTATCCTCAGCATTATTATTTGGCTTCAGACAAATTTTATTGATTTCTATGGTGTTACATTACCTTTGTATCCAAATTTATTCCTTCCCCTCCCCTACTCAAAGATCTGTCTCTTATATAAAAAATTTTAAAAAGAAAGATTTTTTTTAAATTCAGAAACACTAAACATACAATACACTGATTGACTTTAATGGTATATGCAATGTTCCACACCCATAGACCCTCACTTCTCCATTTCTTTTTTGAGGCTAACTTGGTCATGATAACTAGACTATGTTCAGCTAGTGCTGTTATTGGCAGGGGACAGATCTCATTTTCTTACAATCCACCTTTTACTTTTTATATTCAGCTCCTTCCTTTCTATGTGGTTCTTTTTTTTTTTTTCTTTTTGGTGAGGCAATCAGGGTTAGCTGACTTGCCCAGGGTCACAAAGCTAGTAAATGTCTGAGGCCGGATTTGAACTCAGATCCTCCTCCTGACTCCAAGGCCAGAGCTCTATTCACTGCACCACCTAGCCACCCCCTCTATGGTGGTTCTTTAGGGACATGAGGAAGGCCTGGGAGAATCCACAGGAGTGGGCAGAATTGAGAGAGAAGAGGCTACATAATCAAGCTGGTTTGTTACATAATCAGCTGCTTTGCTCTATATGAGCAAAGCAGACTTGAGGCAGCTCAAAAGAAACTTGAGATGCTCAAATTTAGAAAATCTACCCCAAATGTTCACATGAACTATTTGTGCCTGACCTGTGGTAGAGCATTCCAAGCTCATATTGGTCTGATCAGCCACAGTTGAACACACTGTAACTTAACTTTAACATAGTGACATCATTTTGGTCCTCTTCAAGAAAGACAGACAACCAACCAGCCAGCCTGTGTTAAAGCATGAAGAACGGATTATCATTAGAGGCATGATGTCCCTAGGATGGGGAAGTGAAGGGAAATTGAGTCACAGATCGGGCCAGTGACCTTCCTAAGGTTACCTGGTTAGTGAGTGACAGAGCTTAGAGGATACCCTTCAGATATCTTGCCTCTCAGCCCAGGACTCTGAACAAAATGTATTCTCCTCTCTACCACAAATTGGCTTGTCAGAAGTCAATGGAACCTGTAAAGCTCTCCCAACCATAGGGTTCCATCCAACATATTCATTCATTCATTCAACAAGAATTTATTAAATATCTACTGTGCCCAGGGTTCCATTCCAAGTATAAAGAGGTATAAGACATAGTCCCCATCTATAATTAGATGCTATTTAAGATCCTTTGTAGCTCTAAATCCTGCAGTCTTACAGGCCACCTTCTTCCCATCTTAGAGCTTGGCCAGGCGATGGAGATGCCAAGGTCATTCACTGCATCCCAGGCCAACATCAGTCATCTTGATTTTCGTCTTGCCACTGGACTTAGAGGACTCGAAGAGAGAGTGAGGCTGACCACTTCTTGAAACTCTGCCTCACTTAAATCCAATTCACAAGGGAGTTAAGACATCCCATGATGTCATTGGTCCTCTTTGAAAACAAAGGACAAACAACATCTTGTATTTAATTATTTATGTATAGGTTATATCAATCCCCACTCCCTTCCTAAGTAGAATGTAAGCATTTTGAAGACTAATTCTTTTTTTTTGTATTTGTATCTTTAACACAATGTTCAGGAAAATTTTTGTTGAACTGCATTGAATTAAAGACCTGAGGAGCTCCTGTCTAGCCATTAAATAAAGGAGGCCGGGGGAAAGAACTGGGTTTTCCTGCCAGCACAAGCAGCAGCCCTCTCTAACACACATACACTTTCACACATATCTCTGAGGCAGAACGATATTTTGTAGTGATCTTCACCTTTGGACTGAAAGAGCACCAGGTCAGATGGCAAAGAATAGATCTAACTTCTTATCTTGGCTCTGAATGCCTCTTGCTCTGTGATTTCCACAGGGCACTTCCTCTCCCTGGATTTCAGGTTCCTCCTTTGTTAAAATGGGGGTGGGTGAGTGGGTGGGGCTGGACTAGATTTGGGTTCTTAACCTTCTTCCTGTCATAGACCCCTTGGGCAGGCTGGTAAGTGCATAAAATAAAATACACAGGATTACAAAGGAGCCTAATTATATTGAAATCATTTATCAAACCATTAAAAAAAAAGTTCATGGGTTCCAGGTTAAGAACCCTTGAACTAGATGGTTTCTAACATTCATTCCAAATCTGAAATTCTGAGATTTTAACTAGATTTCACAGGGAGAATGATTGTTGGAGGGGAGAAAAGAGATATAGCAAAACTTCTAAATGTGATTTCTTTTGCCCAGGCCAAATGGATCCTTACTCAAAGCCTTGAGGTCAACAAAGGTGGGAGGATTCGAGTCCTGATGGAGCCAGGAGAGCAGAAAAATGTCAGTCCTGGGGCTGTAAGAAGGAATTGTAGAATATTTTAACTGGAAGGGATCCAAGAAATCATTTTGCCAAATTTCCTTATTTTACAGGTGAGTAAACTGAGGTCCAGGAAGGAGGAGTTACTGCCTTAGGTGAAATATCTGTTAAGTGACCTTAGGGAAAGATACCTCTAAGGAAGAGGAGGAAAGAGTGTGTGCGCGTGTGTATGTGTGTGTGTGTGTGTGTGTGTGTGCGTTGGAGGGGGAACCAAGATGTTTTGCAGTATTCAGCCAGAGAGTCTTCAAGAGGGAGGAGTGGCAGAGGGTACAGCACATGTGTCCCAGGTAAGTCGCCAGGAATGTGCTAGCAGAAGAGCCCGGCGCGGTTGGGCCTCCCAGGTGACTCAGACACTGCCAGGAAGCCCAAGATCCGCCCCCCTTTCCCAGTCTCTCTCCAATCTGGGCAGCCTTCTCTTGCTGGCCGGCTGGGTCCTAGGGCTCGGGGTCAGAGGCCACGCTTGCCCTGGACCGCCCACAGCCCCGGCACTGTCTGGTACCGGGGAGGGATTGCCCATCTTCCCTGCCCCGCGGACTCCTTCCCGCTTCCCGCTCAAGACGCTGGAGCCACCCAGGCCACTCCGCTGGGGCCTCGTCCCTCTGGACTGATTGGGACTGATCCAGGCGGTGATCCAGCTGCCAGCGAAACGGCTGCCGAAGATCTCCAAGCGCCGTAAGTACCCAGGCCCCCTTAGTGACCCTGGGAGGCAGAAACTCAGCCGGGTATGAGCATGAGTCAGGGCCAGCCCCAGGGAGAAACCTCGGGATTCTTGCGCCCAGCCTCGCCTGCCGAGCCTAACTAGAATTCTCAAAGTTAGGTTAATGGTGAGTGATTCTAGGAGTCTTACTCTAGAGTAATTAAGCACCTTCTGAAGTCTGGGAGTCTGGAGGAGTAGACTACTGTAATTAAGCAAAAGAGGTACTGAGCTGAAGGAAGACCTGATTCCACCCCTCCCCCAATCCCCAGTGGGTTGGAGCCTTCAGACGGTCACCCTGTAGCTACGGGACGCCTGCGTCTGCCAACCAACCCAGCAGGAATAGCCTCTTCAGTCTCTGAATGGGGAGTGTCTCTCCTCGCCATACACACATCCCTCCCTGGAGGTGTGGACTGTCACACTGACCTAGAGTCAGTCCTCAGACTAACCCAGACTTACAGGGCACCAATGCTCTTCTTTGCCACCTCACCAAACACCCTTCTCCCCTCCTCTCCCTCCCCACCCAAGGCTCCCCAGGAGGGGATTGGTCCAGCTCACAATTCCAGATGTGCTCCACCACTGGCCCCTTCTTGAGCTAGATCCTTTCAGTTCCTCTTACCCGTGTCTCTTATCCCTAACCTAGTCTTCTTCTGGCCCCCTTCGCCACACCCCATCTAAGGTCCCTCTCCCACTCGACCGCCAACCTCATCTTCAGAAAAGCTCTGCAACGTTTAATCAGACTAAATTACTGAGTCTCCCGCTGCCTCTTCCCCATCCCCCTTCCCTTTTAAATAAACCTTCGTTGCTGACTCCTTTGGTGACTGACCTAAGTACCAATGTAGTAGACCTGTCTATTCCTCCCGCTTCATCTACTCTAGCTCGAACAAGTAGCGGGAGTTAAGGATCTCTATTTAGAGCCCTTGGAGGGTAAGGGAAGTGTGGTAGGGTGTTTGTGAGTGGTAAGTTCTGGCAAGGGAGTAGAGAGTAGAGAGTGAAGTATTCCCTCTCTCTCTTGACGGATTTTTGCAGCCCAACTCCATTATTGCCGCCGCCCCCACCCTACACCCCAGCCTCTAAGCATCCTTTCCAGGGCTGGAGGGAGATTAGAGTGCGGTGTTTTAGAGAACAGATTTCAAACACTTAAACCTGCAATATCCTAAATTCCCCCATCCCACGGTCAAGATCGTTTAGCAGCCTGAATTACCTGGACAAATGCTCCATAGAGAGAAGCCCAAAGTCACTCTTTCTTTTTAGGTGGTTTCCCCCCTTCCATTGCTCCCCCTCTCCTTTTCCCTTCCTCTCTCCCAACTTTTTCTTTTGCAAACTTTCGTTGAGTGAGGGAAGGGGAAAGCGACCCCCCCCTCCCCCATCCGGGCTCAGCTCTCAAACTCGGTGGTGGACTGGTGTGTGTTGGAGTGGAGGGGGAGAGGGAAGGGGGGCGGGGGCCCCTCTCTCCGCAGCGCGGAGGAAACGGACCTAGTGGAGCTTCCTGTGGGATCCCGGAGCACCGCCGGGCCGGGGCCGGCGCAGCGCACAGACGTGTCCGGTCCTAGACCCGTGGAAGAGGGCGGAGGGAGGGGGGGCCGAACCGGGGCCCCGGAGGGAAATCGTCCCAGGAAAGCCAACAAGGCAAGTGGGGGAAAGGACCATAGACTGCAGACATGTAAGGGGGAGGGGGGGAAGAAAAAGGAGGGGAGAGGAGAAGGAGAAGGAGAGGGAGGGGGAGGGAGGGTGGGAAGAGGAGAGAAAGAGAGAGAGAGAGAGAGAGAGAGAGAGAGGGAGGGAGGGAGGGAGAGATAGAAGGCACAGAAAGGAGAGAGGAAAAAGCAAGGAGAAAAGAAGGTGAGCGTAGAAGGGAAAGAAGGAAGAAGAAAGAAGGGAGGAGGGGAAAGAGGGAAGAGGGGAGAGAAGGGAGTGAAAGTGGACCAGAAGAAAGAAGGCTGCCCAAACCCCTGGGTGGGGAGTAGAGTTGGGCGCCCATGGCCAGGACACCCCGAGTCTGACATTGACGCTTTGGGGTGGCCACACAGAGCTTCATGAAGTCTAGTAGTTTGCCACTGACTCAGGGGAAAGGGAAAGGGGGAGGAAAGGAGGGCTGACTGCGAGCCGGGTCCCGCCCCCCCCCCACATGTTGTGACACCCACCCCCCGCCTACTTCCCCTCTCCCGCCCCAAGTGGCTAGTTGGCTCTGTCGGGGCAGCGGGGGAAAGTGAGGGAAGAGCAGGGGTCAGACTGGACGCCCGCTTTCCCCCGCCCCCTGCTCCAGCTCGGTCTTCTGCAGGTCCCGGGCAGATGTCCCAGGTGAACGGCTCGCTCTCCCAACACCACGATGCGCCCCATGGAGACCCCAGGCTGGGTCGGTCCCCCAGTCCGGTCCTGGACTCAGCCTCAGGTAGGCATGGTGGGGGTGGGGGTGGGTGGGAGCAGGAGAGGAAGATGAAGTGGTGGGGGTGGGGTAGGAGTTCAGTGTGGTGGGGCTGGCAGCTCAGGAGAAGTGGTGTAGGGGTAAGGTTCCTTGGAGATCAGGGACCAGGGTCTGGAGGACCGCGAAGGGGCTGGAGGTCTAAGAGCTCGGGTTTCAGGGCGAGGAAGAGATGTGGAAAGGGACAATTAGAAGCCTGGCTGGACAGCGAGGGCTCCCTTCTGACTGTTCGCTTTGCTTGGGAAACTGTGGGCTCCGCGAGAGGTGGCGGGAATCCGGGGAGGATCCCAGGGAGGGCTTAGGTCCGGCAGCACCAGACTCTCTCCATCTCTCTCGCGCTGTCCTGCCCCTCCTCCTCTCAAACTCACACACACGTCCAAAAGAAAGAAAGAAAGATACAATAAAACGTCTCTTCGTGCCTGTCCCTGTTTTTGCCGATGTATGTCTGTTTCTGTCTGCCTTCCTGCGTCTCTCTCCCGGTTTGTATCCCCACGGTGCCTGTCCAGTGTAAACACCTTGGGGTGTGTGTATGTCTGAGTCTCTGGCTCTCCCTTCCCCTCCCCCGTCCCCCTAGAGCCGAGCTATTCCCGAAAACTTTTGTCTGCTCTCGCTGCCTCGCCTCCCCGAGGCCGTGGCTGCCGCCGCCGCAGCCGAAGCAGCTAGCCGCTCCAGGACCCCGCCCCCTTGCCCTCACCCTTACTCTTCGCTTCCCTGGCCTCCTGCTGGGTCTCTTCGCCCCCGCCCCCCGCCCCTTCGCCCCCGGCCACAACCCACCATTCGCTCACCTCGCTTGCACCTCTCCTCCTCGGCACACAACCCCTCCCTATCCGTCCTCACTCTTGGAGCCCCTCCCTGAACAGATTCTTTGCAAAGCAGGGACGTTCCTTGTCCCACAGCCCTTGTGACCTGCTGCCCCACTTCTAAATGACCCGAGGGAGAGGAGGGCAGGAGCAAGGAGCAGTGGACAGGATTCGACTGATTCCTCGGTGGGACTTTTGCAACCTGTTCAAAAAGGCAGTTTTTGAGTGGTGGCAGAGTGGGGGAGAAAGAATTGTAGACCTAATTTTTCTTTTCAAAGCTTTTATTCCCACTCTCCCACTGCTGTGAAGGAATCCTCCTCATGCTCTTCCTTCCTCTGCACCACTTTAGCCATTTTCTCCTTTCCTTTCTCTTCAAGCTTGGGGATCTTGTGACCTGAGTTCTAGGCTTGGCAGTGACAGTAATTGGAGGAGTGACCTTGGGGAAGTCATTTCCCTGTATCTGTGCCCGGGTTTTCTCGTGTTTGAAATGAGGGGGTTGAGGAGGAAGCTTAGTATAGTGAAAAGAGCACTGGATTTGGCATCATTAGATCTGAGCTCAAATCCTGCCTGTTACCTGTGTGATTTTGGTTGGCTTCAGTTTCTTTAACTATAAAAATGAAGGGAATTGAACTGTCTACTCTCAAAGGTTCCTTCCAGCTCAAAGTCCCATGTTCTTACGACTTGATCGTTTCTAAGGTCCCTATTTTGTGATTTTTCTACCTCTCCCTGGGCCCTCAGACCCGAGCCTCTAATATCTGGAGTCAAGTAATCTGGGAGACAAACATTTGAAGAATTGGACCTCTTCAGCCTGGAGAAGAGAAAGATGAAGATTATTTTAGTTCTAGGTTCCCAGGCTGGGAAGAACTCCTACCCAGAGGACTGGCACCAGCTGTCTTCCACTCATCTCTTTTTCTCTTCCCCTCATTTTCCTCTTTCTTCCCTTTGGTCCCTTTGCCCTGTGTTTTCCTTTTCCCAGCACCCCATCACTTTCCCTTTCTCTTTTCTTTCTGCCTCCCCTTCACCTTTCATTCAAATGCCTTCTTCCCCTTCCCCCCATCTCTCCAAGTTCTATGACCACCCCCTCTCCCACCCCCACCTCTGGCCTGAGCTGAGTTCTCCACTTACTTGGTGGCAGGAAGAAGAGGGAGCTGGCTGGCTAGGGGCCAGGGGACCAGAGTTAACCATCCCCAGAGTTAGGCCTCCAGTTGCAACCTGAAGCACTCAGACCACAGTCCTCCCCTTCACCCCCACCTTCCTCTTCCCCCATAACCAAATATGCCCCCTCCCCAAGCCCCAGATGGACTCAGACAATGCTGCTTTCATAGCACAAGGGCTGGCTTTGCTAATGCCTGCCCAAGCCTTGGGAGAATGAACAAACTGCCCAGGAAGCCCAAACCGCAGGAGGCCCAGCCAAAACCCCACAGACGCCTGAATCCGGGACCAGAATCCCCCACGCCCAAGAGGGCTGACAAAACACTGGTCCCAACCCTTTGGTTCCCCAGGGTTTACCCCAACCCCAACCCTGAACCAGCCAGGGAATCAAAATCCCAAGTCCCCCTTCTCCCCACCCTCACCCCAATTAGAGGCTCCTTTTTAAGACTCTGAAATTAGCCAAGTGCTATAAGAAGCAATGAGAAGGACTCAGAAATGAGAAATCTCAGGACTTCTCCATGATTTTTTGGGGGGTGTCAGGTTTCCATTCCTGGGGTGGGTAATTTCCTCCAATCTCCTACCCTCTAGATACCAAGAATCTACCCTCCCAAGATTATAGGCCCAGCCCTCCTTAGTCAGGGTTTGAGTTTCAGGCTCATGGACCATGCTTCCAAATAATGTCTTGGCTTTCCTGAATTTGAGAAGCAGTATGGTATAGTGGGGAAAGTACTAGTCTAAGACCTGGGTTCATGTTTAGGCCCAAAGAGAGCTGGGTAGTTCTAGGGACACACTCCAACTGGTTGAGTGGGACAAAGGAAGAAGGAAGTAGAAAGGACAGAGTCACTAGCATTGTGAGGAGCTAACATCCAAGCCACCAGCTTGTGACCCAGAGCTCCAAATGTAGCAGATGAGATGAAAGGTAGACCACGGAGAGAAAGAACGCACGACACACCAAGGCATCATGGGACAGTAGAAAAAGCAATGGACCAAGTCCTGAGCTCTGCCCCTGACTAGATATATACGACCTTGGGCAAATCACTTGACTTCTCTGAGGTTCTATTTCTTCATCTATAAAACGAGAACAATAAATAATACCCACCTATGTCGCAGGATTTTTATGAGGAAATCTCTAAAGCTGAATATATTATTATTGTGAAATAGTGGAAGGAGTACTGGTTTTGGAGTCAGAGGTCTTGGATTCAAATCTTGGCCCTGCCATTTACCAACTATGTCACTTATGTGAAGTTAGGCAAGTCACTTAATTTTTTTGGGAGGGACCTCAAAATAAAGGTCCAAAGTAAAATTAAGACATTGGACTAGAAGACTCCAAAAGTCCCTTCCATCTCCAAATCTTCCATCCTATTTATGGCCTCTCAAGGGAGAGGTTCACAGTCTTGACCCTGGTCCCAAATGAGTTTTTGTGGAAGTAGCAGGCTTCAGACCAGGCTGGAAGGCCAAGACCATTCAGACCTCATTCTACATGAGATATTCTCCAGACCCTCTGGACTTGAGCCTTAAGCCTGGCTGGGCCATAAAACAGAGATCATCTTAAGAATTGTCTTTAATAATTAGGATGTTCATATGTGATCACTGGACATCCTTGAGGTTCCCCATAAGCTCAGGTCTTCTTGCAGTTATCCCAGAGCTCTAACTCTGCCTAGTAGGCATTTGTGGTCCTCAACTTTGGTCTGTCCCTTCATCACTAGGGCTCTTATACCAATTCTACCTTTAGTACCTACAGTATGTAGACCACAGTCCTAGGCACAAAGTTTAGAAAAGATATAGTCCCTGCTCTCATGAAACTTATAGACCAGTAGAGAGCTAGGACATGCATATAGATATCTGCAAGAAGAAATAATGCCCGATAAAGGTGGGGGTGGAGGAAGGGAATAAGCATTTATACAGCACCTACTAAGTAGGTGACTCAATGGATAGAGTTCTCAGCCTAGAGTCAGGAAGACTTCTCTTCCTGAGTTCAAATTTGGCCTCAGACATTTACTAGCTGTGTGACCCTGGGCAAGTCACTTTACCCTGTTTGCCTCAGTTTCTTTATTTGTAAAATGAGCTGGAGAAGGAACCACTCCAGTATTTCTACCAAGAAAACCCCAAATGGAGTCACAAAGAGTCAGACACGAGTGAAAATGACTGAAAAACAAAAACTAAATACCAGGCACTGTGCTAAGCACTTTACACATATTATCTCGTTTGATCCTCACAACAATCTTTCAAGGTAGGTACTGTTAATCCCCATTTTACAACTGAGGAAACTGAGGCAGACAGAGGTTAAGTGACTTGCCCAGGGTCACACAGCTGGTAAGCATCTAGGTTGGATTTGAGTTGGATCTTCCTGATTACAGGCCCAGCACTCTACCCATTGCAGCATCTACCTGCCTCTAAGTGTTTCATAGAATTTTGATATGAAATTCAAGGTTCCCATGTGGTACAATGGATTATTACTAAGTAGTGATTAGGAAAGGGTCAGGGAAGGCTTCTGACTGTGGTTTGTAGTTTAGTGATGGAGCCTGGGTACAGGGACAGCGCTTCAGGCATAGAAAGAAGCAAAGGGGGGCAGGTAGGTGGCGCAATGGATAGAGCACGGGCCCTGAAGTCAGGAGGACCTGAGTTCAAATCCGGCTTCAGACCAAACACTTGACACTTACTAGCTGTGTGACCCTGGGCAAGTCACTTAACTCCAATTGCCTAAAAATTTAAAAAAAAAAAAAGGAAAGAGGCAAAGGTACCAAGGAAGGAACTGTGGAATTGTGGTTGTAAGGGAATCATTTGATTTGGCTGGGGAATAGTGTGGATGGAGCGAAGCAGAAGGAGAAAAAGGTAAGAGAGTCACAATTGTGGCCAACTAGGTGCATAGGGCACCATCCCTGGACTCAAGAGGATCTGAGTTCAAATCTGACCTCAGACAGATGACTAGTTTTATTATTATTATTACTAGTTATGTGACCCTGGGCAAGTCACTTAACCCTGTTTGCCTCAGTTTCCTCATCTGTAAAATGAGCTGGAGTAGGACATGGCAAATCACTTCAGTATCTCTGCCAAGAAAACTCCAAATGGGATCACAAAGAGTCAGACATGACTGAAAACGACTGAACAACAATCACAATATATAATGCCTGGTGCCTTTAATAGCCATCATCTCATTTGACCCTAATAACACCATAAAGTAATCATAGCTGATAGTCATATGGTGCTTAAAGGTTTACAGAGCACTTCACATACATCATCTAAATTTGATAGGCATGCACAGGCATTATTATCCCCATTTTACAGATGAGGGAAGTGAGGACCAGAGAGGTTAAACTGTGGTCCACAGTGAGTAATCATCTGAGGCAGGATTTAAATTTGACTCTTCCTCACAGCAAGTGATTCATTCTTTCCTTTGAAAGATGCTGCATCTTATCATTAGAATGCTGTCCGTCCCCACCCCCACCCTCACCCCATTCATTCTGAATCTTTCCTTTGAAATCAGTTCCTTCCTTGGAACTTTAGGTCCAATGCTACATCAAGAGCTTTTGCCAGTGAATTCTTATCAATCATCAAAAACTTTTCTAATTTCTTGGGCCGTTGTTTAGGGCTATTTGAAAGGACCTACTCTGGGCAGCTAGGTAGCATGGTAGATAGAGTGCTGGCCCTGAAGTCAGGAGGACCTGAGTTCAAATCCAGCCTCAGACCAAACACTTGACACTTATTAGCTGTGTGACCCTGGGCAAGTCACTTAACCCCAATTGCCAAAAAAGAGAAAGAAAGGAGCTACTCCATCATTGCTTTTGCTTCCTCTGCTCTTTTCTTTTGTATTCCCCTCAACGAGCACTGAAAGGTACATTCTTCCATGATTTTCTTTTTGCCCCCTTAACATGTTATTGATATCTTTCCTTTTTACACCACCTTTATTTCTTAAAAAAAGTTTTATTAATTTTGAACTTAAAAACAAAAAGACAAAAAAACCCAAATTTTCATATATAGCACAATATAAAAGGAGGATTCAATATATAACTATGAATTTCTATTTCATATTGTTTACTTTTTTTGAAAAACTATGTAATAAAATACTAGACATTGTTTTTCAAAGCTACCCTGCTTTTCTGTGTTTCCTTCTAAGTTTTATTTTGTTCTCTGCTGTGCATTTTTTTCTCCCTCCCTTCCCACCCTGCTCTAGAGATGGCTACCATTAAACACAAATATGTTTATATATGTAAAACCATACTATACGTACTTCTATTTATCAGTTCTTTCTCTAGAAGTGGATAACATCTTCCTTCATAGGTTTTTTTGTAGATGATTTGAGCATTGACAATGATCAAAATGACTTAGTCGTTCAAAACTGTTCTTAGAACAACATTGCTGTTAGTGTGCACAACATTCTCTTGGTTCTGCTCACCTTAATTTCCAAATATAGCTCTTATCCTTCCCTCTCCCCAGATTGCTATTCTTTGGAACAAAGAATAGGAAAGAGAGGGGGGAAGCAGCCCAGCAAAACTAACCAATAACTCAACTTGGTCTGTTGCGTATGCAACATTCTATCGCTATAGCCCTCCATCTCCACAAAGAAGGGAGGGTGGTGTAGTTTTTCTTCGGTTCATTTAGTCCACTTCATGGACTCTGCATGACTGTCTGCTGTGACTTTTTTTCTCTAATCACTGTGCTAGTTTAACCTTTTGGAAATAATACTGAAATAAAACTCTGCCTTCCTCCCTTCCCCCCGACCCTGTAACTTAGTGAGTTCACTAAATCATTGAATCTCTGGGCTAGAAGGGATTACAATGATCACTTAAGCCAACCCATAACTAAAGCAGAATTCCTTCTGTAGCTTATCTCAGAAGTCATTCTGTTTCTTAGTTGTTAGTTGAGTCTTATAGGACCTGACAGTTGAAAACAACCCATCTGCAAAAACAAAGGCTTTAACAAGGTAATAACAATAACCAGAGCTAGCATTCTAAGGTCTGCAAAGGGTTTTACAAATATCTCATCTGATCTTCACATTATCCTCATTTTACAGATGAAGTAACTGAAGCCAAGAGAAATTAAGTGACTTACCTAGGATCACACAACTAGTAAGAGTCTAAAGCAGTATTTGAACTCAGGTCTTTCTGATTCCAAGCCCTGTGCTCTATATGTTGCACTACCTAGCTGCCCCAAGCAGTGTGGATAGAGGATCAAGCCTAAAGTCAGGAAGACTCAACCTTCTGAGTTCAAATCTGGCCTCAGATACCTACTAACTGTATGACCTTGGGCCAATCACTTAACCCTATTTACCTAAGTTTCCTCATCTGCAAAATGAGCTGGAGAAAGAAATGGCAAACCATCCCAGTATCTTTGCCAAGAAAACCCCAAATGGGGTCACAAAGAATCAGACACAACTGAACAACAACAAAAAGCTGCCCCTGAATGCAAAGTAATTGCAAACAGAGCAGGGAATGGGTCAGTCCTCAGCCTGGTCATGAAACTGCTCTTAGCTTCTGTGGGAACTTCTCACGCTCAGAGTGGAGCTCTCTCAATTTAATCAATCAATAAGCATTTAATAAAAGCCACCTAAGTGCCAGGCACTGTACTGGGTGCTCAGAGTTCAGCCACAAAAGTGAAACCAGTCCCTTCTCACAGGGGGCCTTGGTTCTAACCAGGGAGACTAACACATCCATGTACAGGTATAAATAGAACACATGAAAGACAGTACGGTGTAGTAGCTAGAGACCTGACTTTGGAGCTGGGAAAACCTGAGTTCAAATCCTGCCATTGAAACATCTACTGTCTGAGTGACCCTTGGCAAGTCACTTATTTTCAGTTTCCTTGTCTGTAAAATGGGGATGATAATAGCACCTACATCCCAGGGTTGTTGTGATGATCAAATGAGATAATATTTGTAAAGCATTTAGCACAGTGCATGGCACATAGTAAATGCTATATAAAAGTTATTATTATTATTATTATTATTATTATTACAAAGTAACCTTGGAAGGGGCAGCTAGGTGGCACAGTGGATAGAGCACTGTCCCTGGATTCAGGAGGACCAGAGTTCAAATCTGGCATCAGACACATAAAATTTACTAGCTGTGTGACCCTGGGCAAGTCACTTAACTCCCATTGCTCTACCCAAAAGGAAAAAAAAACAAAACAACAAAGTAACCTTGGAAGGAGCAGAGGAACTAGCAGCTGGGGGATCTAGGAAAAGCTTCATGTAGAAGGTAATGCCTAAGCTGAGTGTTATGGAAACCAGAGATTTCAGTGGGTAGAGATGAGGAGTGGATTCCATTTCAAACATGGGGGACAGTCAGTAGAAAGGTGTGGAGATAGGAGATGGATTTGTCTAAACTCTTCCAATAGGTCCATTTTGAAGATGGTCATTCCTAATCACTCACATCTACATCTATATCCTACAAACCTTGGGGCCCAGGGACCCTTATTCCCAAGGCTTACCCCCACCTTCCTGCTGTCTAGCAGAAAACAGCTTTGGGGAATTGAAAAGCCTCTCTCTTTTCTGCTCTTTGCCCTGTGTACTCTTTTCTGCCCTATGCCAGCTTTGTTTTTCTCTCTCTCTTCTTGTAAACATGTAGACCCCAGAAGTTCAGCACCAGAAGGGACCTGCAGCTCATACAATCCCTCATGTCACAATGGAGGGTTCACCCAGTGAGTCAGTGACAGTCAAGACTAAAACCCAAATTTCCTGATTCCTATTCCAGGGCTCTTTCTACTTACATGCTACCATCCTGTACTTAAATACTATATTAAACCCTCCCCTCTAAGACAGTAAAGTCTTTCCCAACACCTTATCTGGGTATAGAGATGACCTTAGACTCTCCAAGGTCATGCCAAGAGAATGCAAACTCTGGGGGATCCTGTCCTTCGAGTCTGGAAAGGCTTTGGGTGTAGGCCACATGAAGGACTATGCGTCTGTTGTCCAAAGTCCAGTCTAGTCAAGTATGGAAACACATCACCAGGGTTTTGCCTGCTGGGTGACGAATTGTTTTGGCTGGAGCAACTCATAAAACTGTCCAGCAAGCCACAGAAGGCTTTAGATCTTCAGTGCAAAAGAGAATATCCATGGAAATGAAATCTTGGGTCTTAACAGAATCACCAAATCTCAGAATTGGAAGGGACCCGAGAGGCCATTGAGTTCAAACCGTCCCTGACCTCTCTATAATGTCTCCCAACAAGTAGCTATTTAGTCTCTGCTTGAAGACATCTAGTAAGGAGAGACCCTCCCAAGGCACCCCATTCTACTTTGGGATGACTGTAACTGTTAGGCAGCTCTTCCCAACATCAAACCTAAATTGGTCTCCTTATAATTTCTAGCCATTGCTCCTAGCTTCATCCTCTGGGGCCAAGCAAAACAAGTCTAATCCCTTTCTGACATAATATTGCTGTCTTGGAGTCACCTATGTACAATCACCTGTGCACTGACTCTTTCAGGAGCCAGGGTACCTGAGTTCAAGTCATTTCTCCAATGCCTACTAACTGTGTGACCTTGAGCATCGTCTCATGTGGGTTGGACTAGCTGATCTTGGAGGTCCCTCTTAGCTTTGAATCTTATAAATATGCTGCTCCTAAGTCTTTTCTGGGCTAGATAAGACTTCCCCCAGGTATCTTCAGCTCATACTTGCTTCTGTGATGGGTTTTGCCATTTACTCATCCTTCTGGTTTCCCTTCTCCGAACATTCTCTAGCTTCATCTATGTTCTTCTTAAAATGAGGTACTCAGAACTGAGGACATTCCTTCAGATGGAATCTAACTGGACTTGTTCTCTTGGCCCCAGAGGCCAAGCTAGGAGCTAGGAGCAATGGTAAGAAGTTGCAGGGAGGTTGATGGAGGCTTGATGTCATGAATAGCTGCCTAACATTTAGATCCATCCCAGAGAATGGGCTGCCTTGGGAGGTAATGGGTCTCCTTTTACTGGAAGTCTTCAAATGGCCACTTGTTGGGAGGTGTATTAGAGAGGATTCTTGTTCAGGGATAGATTGAACTCCATGGCCTCTTGGGTCCCTTCCAATTCTGAAATTTGGTGATTGTGTTAAGATCCAAGATTCCATTCCCATGGATATTCTCTCTCCTACTGAAGATTTAAAATCCTCTGTGGCTTAGTGGGCAGGATGAATTTTTTGAATATTTTATTTTTTCCCAATTACATATAAAAACAAATTTTAACATTAGTTTTTTTTTTTAATTTTGAGTTCCAAATTCCTTCCCTTCCTCCCTGAGATGGTAAGCAATTTGATATAGGTTATGCATGTGTAATCATGCAAAACATATTTCCATATTAGTCATGTTGTGAAAGAAGCCCATACCAAGAAAAAAAAAAACACAAAAAATAAGGAAAGTAAAAAATAGAATGCTTCGATCTGCATGCAGACTTCAGTTCTTTCTCTGGATATGAATAGCATTGTTCATCATGAGCCCTTCGGAATTGTCTTGGATCATTGTATTGCTGAGAATAGCTAAGTCATTCACAGCTGATCATCGTACAATATTACTGTTACTATGAACGATGTTCTCCTGGTTCTACTCACATCACTTTGCATCAGTTCGTGTAATTCTTTTCAGAGTTTTCTGAAACCATCCTGCTCATTGTTTCTTATAGCACAATAGTATCCCATTACAATCATGTACTACAAATTGTTCAGCCATTCCCCAATTGATGGTCATACCCTCAATTTTCAATTCTTTTCCAACAAAGTGAATTTTTAAAATTGAATTTTATTTTATTTTCAGATCTATATTCTCCCCCTTCCTACCACCCCATTCCCCTGTTTTCCCATTGAGAAAGCAAAAAGAAAAAAAACAAGATTCCTGTTACACACACACACATACACATATATGTATGTATGGATACATATGGTCAAGTTAAAAGTGTCACCTGCACTCCATATATTTAAAGATGGATTTTCTAATTTAATTTGAGGCTGACCATTTTCACCATGTAGAAGGAGAACTGACTGGACTCCTAGTCAGTCCAGGTTATATGATGATCAGTAGAGGAAGGTTCTTCTCAATGCTCGAAATGTATCTTAGGATCACACAGTCACAGATTTGGGCCTGGAAAGGATCCTGAGAGGTCTAGTTCAGATCCTTCATTTTACAGATGAGGAAGCTGAGGAACATAGAGATTAAGTATCTTGTCTAGGGTCACAAAGCTAGGACATGGCAGAGGTAGAATTTGAATCCAGGCCTTCTGACTTCAAATCCTGAACTTTAGCTGCTACTTCTCAACAAGAATCTATTAGATAAACCACTTATTAAATGTTTACTACATGTCAGACATCGTGTTAAGTACTCATAATTGAAATATAAGCCAAAAAGAAGATAGTCCCTTCCCTGAAGGAGCTTACATTCTTAAAACATTTTTTTCATCAAATTTTATTTTATTTTTAGATCTACATTCTCTCCTTTTTGCCTCCCATCCACCCTATTGAGAAAACAAGAAAACCAAAACTACTGTTACAAATACTTATAATCAAGCAAAACATATTCCCATACTGGCTACGTCCCAAAAATATGTCCCTCAATCTGCACTCTGAGTCCATGATCTGTCAATCAGGAGATGGGTAACATGTTTCATCATGAGTCCTCAAGAATTGTGGTTGATCTTGCATTGATCAAAGTTCTTAAGTCTTTCAAAGTTGCTTGTCTTTATAATATTGAAGGGGCGTGCCTTTTATTGGAGAAAGACAACACATAAAAGGTAGCAGGAATAGGGTGGAGAGGTTCCTATGTGAAGTGGGACAGCCAGGTGGAAAGATAATCAGTCAGGGGCTGAGCCAGGTTAGAAATGGATGTGGTCCTCAACTAAAGGGTCTAGAGAAGAACTTACCTATCAGAGCAGGAGGCCACAGGGATGGAGGTGGAAAAGTAGTGGCAGGCTGAGCCAAGTTAGAAGTGGGCAAAGCACTGAGGTGTAGAATACTGGATTTGGAGTCGTAGGACCTGGGTTCAAATCCTGCTTTGCTACTTTATTACCTGCCAAACCCTAGGCAAGCTGAACCTCAGTTTGCCCATCTAAGACAGAACTAGATAATCTTAAACATAGTCTCTTGGAGTAGGGAGTGTAATCCTTCATGATTCTCTGCCCCCGGCACCTTGTTCCCTGCTTACCCCTCCCTTTGGACAGCTGACATTACAAGCCACTCAAACATAAAAGTATAAAGGTAGTTTTTATGTTGAATTGTTTTTCTTTGCCTTAGCCAGGACCCTTGGAAAACTTGAAATGTATGGGGCATCATGTTGTATTTCTCTCTTTTGTGTTTTGATAGATGTCTCTTGGACAGAGAGGAGAAAAATCGAGGTGCTTTAAAATGTCTCTCTTTTCTAGCCATTTTTGTTTTTAAATTTTTTTTTCAATTCTATTCCTTCCCAAGCAGGCTGACTTTTGTCTGCCTGGAATCTTGGTAGCAGGGCCCTCTCCCCATTTCTGGCAGTGCTCTTGTTTGCCCATCAGTTCTTCCTGGACGCTTCCCTTTCTACTTTTATGTCTCAGAGGTGTTAGGGACAGTGTCCCTTTCCATTCCTTGTATTGCTTCCTCAGGGATCTGCCAGCTACCCTTTGCCATTTCTTCTGGAGACCTTCCTCCCCTGGGCACTTCTGAAGCCTGTTTTCCATTGTTTTCTCTCCCAAGACTTCCTTTGGTAGCCTCTTTCAGCTCCTTGGCTGACGCCTTCCTGTGAGCAGCAAAAGAATTCAGACTAGGTAAGAGGTTTCGAATATAAACCTCAAGATTAGATGTTGGGGAAAGAGCAATGCCTTAGCACAGTGTCTAGAACATAGTAGACACTTAATAAATGCTTATTGAGTGAATGAATGAATGATTCATTCTGGAGTCAGAACATCTTGGATCTGCTACATGTGTGATCTCAAGTAAGTTACTTCAGTTCCTTGGGCCTTGGCTTTCTGCTCTGTAAAATAAGGGGGGTTGGATGGTTTATTAAAGTCCCTTCTTCTGAATTCCCCATTCTGTGATTCTCGGATCTCTGGGGCTCATGCCCAAGTTTCTGAATCCAATGCTTATCAGCCTGGACTGAGGAGGACGCTGAAGAAATCTTGGGTGAAGGATCATAGAATCAGAGGTTTCGAGTTGCAAAGTACATTAGAAGCCAGCTAGTCCTATCTCTTCTTTCTAGAGGAGAAAATTGAGGCCTTCAGGCAGGTTAAGTAATTTGTTCAAAAATCCCTCAGATGGTAGGCAGCAGAGCCGGGCTTTGAACCTGCCTCTTCTGACCCCAGAGCCAAGATCTTTCCTCTACATTGCAGTTCCTCTCCAATCTTACCTCTCCCCAGACTTTTGTTCTGGCCTCATCTCCCTTTGTCTTACTTTCATCCAGATTTGGAAGGCAGGTAGATAATAAGCATTTATTAAGCACTTATTGTGTGCCAGACACCATGCTAAGAGCTGGGGATACAAATAAAAGCAAATAGAAGAAAAAAAAAAAAAAGCAGGTGTGAATGGGGTCTGGAGATCCATGTCCCACTCTGAAGGTGCTTCTAGGGTCAGGGAGGCCCCCATCCTTTTTGAAAGTCTGACGATCCAGCTGGGACTTGCCAGCGGGCTCAGGAGCTTCCCTGTTCTGCCGGTTTGGTCTTTGCAATTAAAAGAACTTTACTGGCCTGGTACAGGCCTCAGCTCGGCTGAAAGAGTCTCCATCCACCAGACTGTGTCATTACTTCTTGGTTGCTCCCTTTCCCTCCCCCTCCCTCTCGAATTCCCAGCTCTTTAATGCTTTGTGAAATTTGGGACTTTGAGAGTAGCTCTATGGCTCTAGGAAAGCCAATTAACTTCTCTGGGACTATTTCTCTCTCTTCCTCCTTCTGTGTGTGGGGAGGAGAGGGAGCAGATCCAGGCAGATCCTACTTTCTCAGTAGGGTTCCTGCTCTTTGCTCTGCTCTGTCCCTCAGGTCTGATGCCTTTCTTGTCCCTTTCCTTGCTGAAGGATAGTCTCTGGAGGACCTCCCTCTTTTGGTGCAATCTCTATCTGTCTTTCCTCCTTTTTGACCTTTCCTTCCAGCTTTCTTCTTTTGTAGACTTAAAAGTCAGAAGACCTAAGTCCGCCTACTGGCTGTATGGCCTTGGACAAATCACTTAAACTCCTTGAGCCTTGGTTGCCTCTTCTGTGTAATGGGAGTGATCATTTTTGCCCTCCTACCTCTCAGTGTTGCTTGTAAGGGAGGTGTTTGGCAAAATGTAAAAACAAAAGTGGAAGCTATTATTTTTAAAGCTCCCTTGCAGCTCTATCATCCTATGCTTAATTTTCCCCTCTTTTATTCTTCCTCACACTCTACCTCCCTCCCTTTTCCTGCTTCCCCATTGATGGCCTTATATCTTTTTTCACTTTCTTATACTTCTTTACCCTCTTTTTCTCTCTCCCTCCCTTCTCAATCCTTCATTCCCCCTTTTGCTTCTCCTCATTCACTCTCCCTTTCTCTCATCCTTCCCTATCCCTTTCCTTCCTTTCCTCTCCCTTTTCCCCTTTCTCCTTCTTCCTACCATCTTCTTTTCTCCTTGCCTCTCACTTTCACTCTCCCTTTCTCCCTTTTTCTTTCCTCCTTTTCTCCTTTCCTCTCCCCTTTCACTCTTCCCTTTTCTGTTTCTCCTTCCATCTTCTTTTCTCCTTGCCTTTCACTTTCACTCTCCCTTTCTCTTTCCTCCTAACCTCTCATCTTCACTCTCCCTTTTTCCTTTTCTCTTTCCTCCTTTTCTCCTTGCCTCTGACCTTTCTCTTCCCTTTCTCCCTTTTTCTTTCCTCTTTGTCTCTGACCTTTCTCTCTCCTCTTTTCCTCTCATCCTTTACTCTCTCATTCTCTTACCTCCTTGCCTCTCATCCTTCACTCTCCCTCTTTCCTCCTTTCCTCCTAGCCTCTGACCTTTCTTCCTTTCTCTC
>NW_020954589.1:20735494-20818112 GCF_900497805.2 Vombatus ursinus
TGACCTTTCTTCCTTTCTCTCTCCTCCTTGCCTCTCATCCTTCACTCCCCCTTTCTCTTTCTTCCTTTTCTCCTTTCCTCTCCCCTTTTACTCTTCCCTTTTTCCTTTCTCCTTCCATCTTCTTTTCTCCTTGCCCCTCTCACTTCACTCTTCTTTCCTTCTTTTCCTTCTCTTCCCTTCCTTTCCCCTTTGCCTTTCTCCTCACTTTCCTCTCCTTTCTCCCTTCTGCTCCCTCTCCTTCCTCTCTCTCTGCATCCCTCCCTCTCCTGCTCCCTCCTCAGTCTCTCTCAGCTCATCTTCTCTGACCCTGTTGCTTTCATGCATTAATTTCAGACTAAATGTAAATAAATTCATTGGATGGCATCCAGTCTGGTTTCCAGCTCTAGCTGCCCTCCCTCTGCCCTGTGGCCAGGTCTCACCCCAGGCCTGGCTTTACCGTTGCCTTGGCTTTGGGAAAAACCATGGTGTTACAGGGCAGGATCAAGAGCATGTGGGCTGGAAGAGTTTGCTTTATAGGACAGCATGGAAAAAAGGCATCTCTACCCTTGACCCCAGCCACTGTATTTGGGGTGACACTGGTACACCTCTCATACTTTTCTTTCCTTCCTATCTGGCAATTCATAGGATCATAGATCTAAAGGTAGAACGGACCTTTAATCCTATCATTTTACAGATGAGGAAACTAAGGCCTGGGGAGTTAATGAGTTGTCCACAATTATACAGGTAGTAGGCTTCAGAGGTGGAATTTGAACCCAGAGCCAGTGCCTTTTCCACTGTTCCATGATGAATCTCTTGTCCCTTTCCTTCCTGATTCTCTTGCCTATTACTGCTTCTTGAGCTTTCCTCCCCCCCTCCCTCATACTGCCCATCTCTCCTACCTCCTCTTTCTGTTACAAGAAAGGTAAACAAGTCTTGAGGGATTGAAGGAATAATTGGAGAAATTCTCCTCCTCTCCCTAGAGAGCAGACCTCACACTTTAGAGACAGCACATCCAAAGATAAGAGGCAAGAGAGCTCTTCTCCCACCCACCCATATTCCCCCACCCTATAGTCAAGGAGAAGAGAATTAAGCTCCGGGAGCAAAGCCCAGATCCAATGGGCTCACTCTCAGCCCAGAGGGGCCTGGCCAGCTCAGAGGTCCCACCCTGCTTCCTTAGCCCAGCTCTCAAATCTCTGGGCAGGACTGTCATTTGCCTTGGGCAGGTGTGAGCGTGTCAAGCCTGTACCTGCCTTGCTCTGGGCTCTAGGCACCACCTACCCCTCCATTGGGCACTGGAGCCTTTATTAAGGCCAGGGACACTGCAGGGATCAGTCAGGGGCCCCTCAGGACATCTCCAGACCACATAAGAGCTGCTCCCAGGCAAGGAACACCAAACCCCAGTGAAACTTGTTCTCACATGCTGGGGCAGATTTTTATTGCCAGGGTCTGGTGGCCTGATTCTGTTTCCCACCTCAGTTTCTCTTGTTGCCCATTTTTCCCTGCTTTTGGAGGCTAGTCAGAGGTAGGTAGGCAAAGTATGTGATCCCCACTGGCCTGTTCTGATTTAGTTTCTATCCCTGACTCAACATCTGCCTGTCTTGGTCTGTTTTTTAATCCTAGAGCCTTTGTCTTTCACTCTGTCTCCTATGAGTTGTCCTATGGGTCTGTCTGAACCTGTGCTTTGGTGTGTCTTTCCCTTCTACCATCATAGAAATGGGGAGGGGAGTTCCAGAGCTCCCTTTGGGAGTCCTTGTTTTCAGAGGCTCCCTAGTGATTTGCTTTGGTGGGGACCCAGGCTGCTCCATTCCATCCTAGCTGCTTGTGGCGACCCTTCGTCCCACTGACTTTGCTGGCCACCTAATCCCTGATCCCTCTTCTTCTGGTCACCATTCAGAGGCCTTTCTCGTGCCTGGGGGTGGGGAATCAGCCCCCTTTTCTCTCCTGCCTTCCAGGCTGGTTCCACTCCAAGAATCTCTGGCCCAATCACTATAATTGTGGGATTGGGGGTGGCTCTGTTTCTCCCACTTCTGCCCACTGTACAGAGGGTCATTCTCTATAATTATAGATGGCAGCTCAAGTTCTTCTACAAGCCCTCTCATTCTTTGTCTCTCCCTTTTCTCTCACTTCCTTTCTCCTCTGACTCTTGCTGTCTCTCTGTCTCTCTTCTCTATTTCTCTCTGATTTTTTTCTCTCATTGTGTCTCCTGCTCTTTTTTTTTCCCTTTCTGTATTCTGTGTCTTTATCTCTTTTGTCTGTCTTGTTGTTTTTGTTTGTCCCTTGTTCTGGAGGAAGACCAATGAATGGCATCAGGAGGTTGATGTCTTGACTTGTGGGTGAATTGGATTTAAGTGAGGCAGAGCTATGCGGAGTCATCAGCCTCACTGTCTTCTCCAGAGTCATAGGAGTGCAGTGGCAAGACATAGGTCAGGACAACTGGTGATAGCCCCAGATGCAATGGGAGACCTTGGCCTTTTTAAGCTAAGGTCTTTCCCAGGTCTCCTTTTGTCTAAACAACACCCATTCATTGATCTGTCTTAAAGAATAGACCACAAGGTTATAGACCCAGTGCTGAAACAGACCCCAGAGGCCATCTAATCCAAAACCCCTCTTTTAAAAAAAATGAGGAGACTGAGGCCCAGGGAAATTAAGTGACTTGACAAAGATCACACAGGTACTATCTGTCTCTCATCCTCTCTCTCTTGCATTCTCAAAGGACATAATATTTGTAAATCACTGAGCACAGTACCTGACACAGCAAATGTTTAATAAATGATTGTTCCCTTCTCTCCCTGTCTTCTTTCTCTACACTTCTCCATCTGTTTCTTTGGCATTGTGTCTCTGTTATTCTCTATCTTTGTCTAGTTATGTCCTTTCTTCTTTTTAGTTTCTCTTTCTCTCTCTATAACTGTTTCTATCTCAGACACAGACTCAGAGGGGGAAAGAACACTAGGGATCCTCTTAGTCAGGGACACTCAGCCCCTAACTTGTGTCCTGAACCCCTTTGGGAGGCTGGTGGAGCCTAGGGACCCCTTCGCAAGATAACATTTTTAAATGCATTAAAATACATAGGTTTACAAAAGAAGCTAATCATGGTGAGATAGTTATAAATATATATATAGAGAGAGAGAGAGTATGTATGTATATATGTATTTAAAAGTCAAGTTCATGGATCCCAGGTTAAAGACTGCTGTGTGTCTGTCTTAGAGTCTCTCTGTGTCTCACTGTCTCTTCTGAATTGTTGGTCTGTCTGATCCTGTACTTCATTTTACAGATGAGGAAAGAGAGGCTTTGGGAGATCATTTTGTCTGAGTTATACCCAATAAGCAGCAGAATTAGAATTAGAAGCTGGTTCTCCTTCCTCTCCGACCAGGGCTTACGTTGTCTCATCTCTCAGTCTCTCTTCCTGTTGGGGTCTCTCCTGTTGCTCTCTGCTTTTCCCTCCTCTTCACTCTGCTGTGTGACTGCGGCCCCTCCTCTGGGCCACAGCCCTCACCCCCTCCGCACAACACACACATTGTGGTTTGGGAACGTTCTATTTTGAGGCTGGGGCTGCTGGCAGCCAGGGAAGGGTTGGGTGGAGAGCAGTGGGAAAGATGGCAGTGTGAGGACCCCAACCATGGGCAAGGGGGGCCCAAGGGAGACACAAAACTGCACCTCCTCCTAGGGCCCCTGGAAAGTGTTTCTGAGTTATGCGTTCTCTCCTCAGCTCCACCTCTCCTGCCCGAACTGGAGGTAGCACCATCCACTAGCTTTTCAGAGGCAGCACTGGAAGAGGGCCTCCTAAAGGAAGACGCTCCCCCTATGCCCCAGGGTAATGGACCTGGGCCCCCCAAGGCCCTGGAAAGCACCGAACCTGCCATCCCTCCAGAAGCTGTGACATGTGAGTCTAGAGGGGGGAGGGATGCAAAGGAATTCAACAAACTCATATGGGGTACCTCTTATGTGTATTGCAGTGGGGGGATATAAGAGGAACAGAAAACAGTATATGCCTTCAAGGAGCTTAAAGACTAGTTGGGGATACATCCCTCCCCAACACACATATTTCACAAAAATATGCATAAGCATGCATGTACACATGCACATATATATACACATGCATACATGCATACATAGAGCTTGTGTGGCCCTGAGCAGGTCACTTAGCTTCTCAGTGCCCCAGATACTGTCTGAGACACAATTTCCTAAGACTATAAATTGCAGCGCAGGTGGTAATCTTTCTGGTATAGAGAAGCATTCTCTATATGAATGAAATCACAGGTCTATTCTAAAAATGTATTTACAACTCTATTTATACATCAGTGCATACATTCAAATATACAAAAATAGATATAACTATGTAATAAGCTCTTTCCCTTTGTAAATGAACTAGGGGATAAAGGAGCAGTGAAACCCTGCTGTCCTATTCTGAGAGGTCATGAGAAGGAGGAATAAGGGGAGGGGTAGAAAAGGGACATTCCTATCCCTCCAAGATTCTGAATCTAGCCCATGCACCTGATAGGCAAGGGCTGGAGACAACCCTGTACCTGGGGCTGGGGGTGGAGTGCGTGGTCAGGCCATCCAGAGCCATGTTTTGCATTCTAGAAATCTGGGGGTTTTATCGCCCTCTCTCCCTGCTCCCTCCCCAACATGACCCGTGGACATAAAGGAGAAAGAAGTCAGCTTTCTGGGCATAGGGGAAGATAGCATGGGGTCAGATTTAGACAGATACCCCTTGTGTCTAGTGGACTCTGGTGTTTGCTCTGTGACTCAGCTCCCTGTCCCCCATCCCCACCTCCAAAAGCATAGGCAGCCTCTGTGTCTCCCTCCCACAGCCTCACCTCCTCCCACCCAGGCCCTGGCCACATATACATTTGGTTCCAAGAAGGAGATTTGTGGTGTGGGAGGCAGAGTAGGGGGTATAGGAGAACCCTCAAGGACTCTGGGAAGTAGCTGTTCCCATCACAGTGGCTAGAATGGAATAGAAAGGATCCAGAACAGGACTGAGAACTCCTGATGGTGTAATTCCTCCCCAATTTATATATCTCTAAGGCAGCCCCCAAAAGAGCACCCAGCATGAAGCCTGTCTTTAGTGTCATTTTCCTCCAGTGTCTACCAGCCCTTTGTCTTCTAGCTTCACCTCCCCTAGTTTCTGTTCTATTGTCCCTGTTTTGGGGTCCTTATCTCTGTCATTCTTCTGTTTTCCAGGCTTCTTTCTTCAGTCCTCTTTCCCCCCAGGCCTCAAGTCTCTTGTCTGTTGCCATCTATATGTTATTCCCCTGTCCCTTCAGAGTTTTCCTGTCTGGGGTTCTCAGTCTTCTGTCCCCTAGAGTCTGGTCTTTAGTCCCCACATTAGAATTCGTTAGCCCCCTTTCCCTTATTCCCTGCCTCATCTCTTACCACTACTTCTCAGTCCCCTATGACTTAGCCTTTGGAAGCTAGCTCCCAGCACCCCTCCCCTCGGTCCCTATCTCTCCTTCTTAGCCCCAGCTCCAAGTTGCAAGGAACACAGGCTTCAACAAAGAGTTCTAGAACAGGGGGTGTTGGGGAGCTAAGCAACAATCACCTAAGTAGCCATCTGTCCTGTGTCTTCAGGCAGGACAGATTTCCAGGTTCCCAAGTTTGTAAGTGACTGGAGGGAAGGGGGTTGCCTGCCCCAGGACTAAGGAAGTCTTTGCAGAGATCTGGGAGCTCTGAGCAGCCTCCAGCCCCCAACTATGACACCACTGTTTCCCTAACTTCAAGGGAAGTGTGGGTGCCATGAGGGTGGGGTGGGATGCTGGAGGGACAAGAAGCAGCCTGGAGGCTGGGTTAGTGGCTCAGGGACCTCTCAGAGCTTAACCAGATCCTGCCCCATTGACACAGAATCTAGTCCCTGCGCCTGAAACTCAACCAAATAGTTCCTTACTTCAGTGGGCTCGTTTCTTCCGTCTCCCCCTAAGCTCCCTTCCATCAAAAGTAGGCTGCTACCTAAGGCTGTGGTCTTGGGCCAGGGCAGAGAGGTTCAAGAGGGAGCAGAGAAGGAGAGAAAGAGAGGAGGGGAGAGAGAGAGAGAGAGAGAGAGAGAGAGAGAGAGAGAGAGAGAGAGAGAGAGAGAGAGAGTGAGTATGGGGACAGCCCCTAGGTCAGGGGTGAGGAACCTGTGGCCTTCTAGGTCCTCAGGTGCAGCCTTTTAACTAAGTCGAAATTTTACAAAACAAATCCTTTTATTAAGGGAATTTGTTCTGTGAAGTTTGGATTCAGTCAAAGGGCTGCACTTGAGGACCTAGAGGGCCACACCCCTGCCCTAGGTTCTAGGGAGGCTGGGGAAGAGAAGGTGGGAAGGACATTCCTCTCCAAACAGATGTTTCCAATAACTCCCCCCCCCATCACGTGAAGGGCAGAAATGGCTGGGGTTGGGGGGCAGGGAGGAGCTGCTGGTTAACTGCTTCCGTGCCTATTCCTCCCCACTGCCCTCTGAGAACTCAGATCTTTTTCTCTCCTTCTCAGGGGAGAAAATAAGTCTCTGAGCAGGATAGGGAAGCTGTGGTCCCAAGAAATGAGGGTCAATCTCAGGGACATAGTCTAGGAGGGTCAGTGTACTTTCCAAATACACAATACTTAAAACTACAAGGGTGGATTATCTTATCTCCTCTACCCCAAATAGCCAGTCATCCCTGGGAATGAGGCAGCTTGGCATAGTGCAAAGAGCACTAGACCAGAGTCGTGAGACCTGGGTCATAGTCCAAACTCTGCGGAAAACTCACCTTGAGATTTGGGGCCAATCAGAAACTCTTGTGGACTTCATGTTTCTCTTCTGTAAAATGAACAGCTTAGACTATGGTCTCTGAAGTCCCTCCCATTCTCTGTTCTGTGTTTAAACATTCTTTATGTTTAAGGGTCCCTCTAAGCTCAGACATTCTGTGTTTTGTATTTTAACATTCTGTGTTCTAAGGTCCTTTCCCATGCTAACATTCTGTGTTTAAACATTCTATGTTCTAAGTTTCTTTCTAGTTCTGATATTCCGTTCAAATATTCTCTATCCTAAGGTCTGTCCAAGCTCTGACATGCTGTGTTTTGGGTTCTAACATTCTGTGATCTAAGGTCCCTTCCCATTCTAACATTCTGTGTTTAAACATTCTATGTTCTAAGGCCCTTTCTAGTTCTACTACTCTGCAGTTGAACATTCTATATCCTAAGGTCTGTCTAAGCTCTGACATTCTGTGTTCCTTCCAACTCTGACATCGTGTTCTGTTTAAACATTCTGTGTTCTAAGGTTCTGAGTTTGGACAGTCTATATCACAAGGTCTATCCATATTCTGATATTCTAGGCATCTATGATTTTATGAACTTATGACTTCTAAGTAAGAAGACTCTCCTGGGGACTAATCTGGCATCCTGGGCCCATGGGGGCTCCTGGAGGCTCCCTAGCCCCTTCCCTTTTTCCTTCTCTTCCCAGGCCAGCCTCAGGGGCTTCCCTCCCCAAGGGGACTTCCTGGGCCCTCCAGCTTTACCCCGCTATTGCCCAATGGTGCTGGCCATTCCCTGGAAGCGGCTGGCCCCAAGAGGTCAGGGAACGGCACACTGGGTGGCCCCAAAGCCCACCGGAAGCTGCAGCCACACTCATCATTCGCCAGCCAGGGCAGCAAGAAAAGCAAAGGGAGCACAAAATCATCGGCTTCCCAGATCCCCATTGAGGCTCAGGAAGGTAAGAACAAAACAAGAAAAATCTTACTCCAAAACTCTTTCAGAAAAGGTAAATCATGGCACTCTATGTATCCAATTGCTTGAAACTGGGTGCTTGGAGGGGCAGCTAGGTGGCTCAGTGGATGAAACTCCAGCCTTGGAGTCAGGAGAACCTAAGTTCAAATCTGACCTCAGACACTTGACACTTACTAGCTGTGTGGCCCTGGGCAAGTCACTTAATCCCAATTGCCTCACCAAAAAAAAAAAAAAGAAATTGAGTGCTTGGGAAGGGTGCCCTTCCACCCCAATTACGTCACTGTCATTACAGTATAACCAGAGCCACCGGGAATAGGTTTTCTGATCCAGTAAAGTTTATGGAAAAGAGTAGTGGATTTGTAGAACTGATTTCAATTTGATCTTTACTGTGTGGCCCTGGATAAGTCACGTGCCCTCTCTGATCTTTAGTAGCATCCTCTGTAAAAATGGGAGGGAGGCATTTTACTAAGTGTGTCCTAAGGCCTTGAGCTTTAAATACTATATACCATAATGAAAATTGGATTTGGAATCATAGAAAGTTTTGTTGTTGTTCAGTTGTTTTTAGTCATGGCCCATTCTTTGTGACCCCATTTGGAATTTTCTTGGCAAAGATACTGGAATGGTTTGCCATTTCCTTCTCTAGCTCATTTGACAGATGAGGTAACTAAGGCAAACAGGGTTAAGTGACTTGCCTAGGGTCATACAGTAAGTGTCCGAGGCCAGATTTGAACTCAGGAAGATGAGTCTTCCTGACTTCAGGTCTATCCCTGCCCCTCATAGTAAGTACTTGAGTTCAAATATAGCTCTGTTACTTACCATCCATATGACCTTGTGAAAGTCTCTTAACCTCCTTGGGTCTCAGTTTCCTTATCTGTAAAATGAGGGGGTTGGACAATAATCTCTGAGGTTCTTTCTGGTTTAAGAACTCTGACCCTATGATTCTGTCACCCTCTTCTTATCAGTGTACTCCACCTGAAGTCAAGTGGAAATATGGAATCAGTAAACCAACATTTTATTGTGTGCCCAGTCCTGTGGGGGTCTGGGAAAAGCAGAAGATTTGGTTCCTTGCCCTTGAGGCAACTGGTGGCTCAGTGGATAGAATGATGGGCCTGTAGTCAGGAAGATCTGAGTTCAAATTTGGACTCAGATACTTACTAGCTCTGTGACCCTGGGCAAGTCACTTAATCTCTGCCTGTTTCAGTTTCCTCATCCGTAAAATAGGCATAATAATAGCACCTCTAACCTCCCAGGGTTGGGAGGGTCAAATGAGATGATAATTGTAAAGTACTTAGCACAGTGGTGCTATATAAATATTACTTATTATTACTATTATTACTACTACTAGCTGTGTGACCCTGGGCAAATCATTTCATCTCTGCCTGTATCAGTTTCTTCAAATGTAAAATGAGGATAACAATAGCACTCATCCTGCAGAGTTGTTAATAGGATCCAGTGAGATAATATTTGTAACATACTTAACACAGTAACTGGAACATAATAGACGCTATATAAATGCTTATCTCTACCGCCACCCCCACTGAGTCGCACAAATTGGGAAACAAGATAAATAGGAGAAAAATCATCAAAGAACAATACAAAGCAGTATGGAATCAAATGCTGAATGTGTGGCCCAGTAGCAGAATGTAAGTGCAGCTGGACTTCAGAAAAAATCAGTCATTTGCTTTGTAGGAGTACTCTTTGTAGGACTCCTTTGAACAACCAGCTCTCTCAAGTGCAGAAATCCAGTGGCTATCCTGAGAAAGATTTAGCCCAGGGTAGTGGAAAGAGCACTGAGCCAGGAGTCAGGAGCCAAGCTGGAACTAGGGTGAGGTGACTGGGATTTTTCCCCAGGGCACCAAAATTTAGAGGGCCCTGATAGCACTCTGAAATGAGAGCAGATTCATCTAATTGTGTCCTCAGATTAATAAGAACAATAAATTAAAATAAGAAGCCATTAAATGATAATCCCTCCCCTGGTGTCCTTAAAACCAAAGGGAGCTCAGAACCAGCCCCAGCCTGCTCCCCTCTATCCTCACTCCTGAAGAGTTTCTAGGGTTTCTACCTTTCCAATCAACTAACTTAGTTTTTAAAAGTTGATTTGAGGACACATTTTATGCTGTTTACTCCGGCTGTGTTGTTTGAAGCTTTGTTCTGCTTCCCAAAATTATTAGCTCTTGCTCTGCCAAGGAAGCCTGAGTTTTCTGCTACTGGCTTTACTACTGACCTACTGGGTGGCTTTATGTAAACCGCCTCCCCTCTCTGGGCATCAGCTTCCTATAAAAAGAAAGAGTTAGACTAGCTGACTCCTAAGGTCCCGTCTCAGGATTTCTGAGTCTAGAATTGGGAAGCAGGATGATACAGGGGAAAGAGAGTTGGATTTTGAGGCAGAAGTTGTTGTTCGCTCATCTCTGACTTTTCCAGACCCCATTTGGGGGTTTCTTGGCAAAGATATAGGAGTGGTTTGCCATTTCCTTCTCCAGCTCATTTTACAGATGAGGAAACTGAGGCAAACAGGGTTAAGTAACTTACCCAGGGTCACAGCTAGTAAGTGTCTGAGGCTGGATTTGAACTCAGGAAGATGGGGACTCCCTGACTCCAGGCCTGGCACTCTATCTGCTATACCATCTAGCTGACCCTAGAATCTGAGGGTCTGGGTTTAAATCCCATCTCTACCATATGCTATGGGTGTGACTTTAGGCAAATGATTTTGTTTCTCTGGGCCTCAGTTTCCTCATCTGTAGAATGAGGGGATTAGATTAGACAAGCTAAAAGGTGCCCCGCAGCTCCAGATCTTAGACTCTAGCATTTTATTCACAGCGCTTCCACTATTTCCGTTTCCTTCTCACTCTTTTGTTCCTTGTCCTCACCAGATTGCTGTGTACATTGCATCCTCTCCTGCCTGTTTTGCGAGTTCTTAACGCTGTGCAACATTGTCTTGGACTGTGCCACGTGCGGCTCATGCTCCGAGGACTCCTGCATCTGCTGCTGCTGCTGCGGAGGGTCGGGGGAATGTGCTGACTGCGACCTGCCCTGTGACATGGACTGTGGGATCATTGACGCCTGCTGCGAGTCGGCCGACTGCCTGGAGATCTGCATGGAATGTTGTGGGCTTTGCTTCTCCTCTTAGCCCCTAGCCCCAGGAGAGGTGCTGGGGGAGAGGGGAGCCTGGAGGGAGGGCTGGCTCCCAGCTCAAGCTGCCACCCCCCCTCACTCCCCACTCCAAATCAAACTGCCTCCTTGCCAAGCATTCGATTGGGGCTGACTTGAGCTACAGATTGGCATGGTGAGAAGAGACAGCTCTAGTTAAGAGCCAGTGGAGGAAAGAGATACAGGGGGGCACCATAGCTGTCCCCTTTCCCCCACCCCTTCCTCCTCAACCCCCAGCACCCTGGACTAAGCAAGGAGCCCTGATATGGGAGCATCCCACGTGGTGACAGACTTAGAGACCCAGAGGTCCCAGATAATTAGTGAATCAATCAATAAGTATTTATTAGTCTAAGGTCTTAGGGGCCTGTCCTCTGCCCCTGCACCAGCATAACTGAGGAGAAATTCTAGAAAGGACCGTACGCTGGAGGTAGGCCAAGACCTGGCTTCCTGTGTTGGAATCCTCAGGACCAGGCTTCAGTACACTGTGAAAGTCAAGGGAGAGGAGCCTTGGGGAGGAAGGGACCCTGCCAGCCAACAATATTCTTGGGTTGAGGAACTGGGGGTTAGGTGGGGCTCCCTAGAATGTGAGCTGGATGGACCTGGATTGAAGATGGTAGAGAAGAAAGAAGGGACAGAAAGGAGTCCTGAATTTCTCTACCTTTCACCACCCCTAGCCCCTCTCTGACTCTGTCCTAGCCTCTGGGGCAGCTAAATGTGAAGAAAAAAAGAGACACTTCAATTGGGGTTCTCATGCCCATCCCCTCTTCCCCTGTTTTCTCTTTCCCTTCTCCTGGGCTTTCCTAGGATGTGAACCTGAATAATGACCTAGGAGAGTAAGGCAAAGCCTAGAGATTGGGTGTGTGTAGAGAGAATACAGTGGAAAGGGTGGGGTGAGGAACCACGTGGAAGAGACTGGAATGGGTGGTGGGAGGGAAATGGTGGGGAGGGTCAGGCCTGTTAGTTGCTGTAAATAAATATCTTTGCTGTTTCACATTTCCCTAGTGTATCATTCTAGAGCCAGATCTGTGGAGCTAGAAGGGGAATGAGAGATTATTAAACCCAACTCCTTTATTTTACAGATGAGAAAACTAAGTCTTGCCCAATGTCACAGAGCTAGGAAGCTGCAGAATTGGAACCTAACCTAGGTTTCCTGACTCCAAGATCAGGACTCTATTTGCAAAACAGACAAGATGGCCCATTTCTTAGAGCGCCCAACACGCCCATCCCAATTCTATGTCACTCTCTTAGGGGTGGGTATGGGAGACCAGAGGGCTGGATGCCCATGGCCCTTTTCTGTTCTCCCACAAAAAGTAATAGTTCTGAATGGGCCTGGCTGCAGGAGACATTCAGGGGTCTGGGAGGAAGGAGTTAACCCCTGGCGTGGAAATTAATTAACAACAGATGTGTTCGGTTTCAATTAATTAATGTCCTGCTGACTCTGACTTTTCAGAGCCTGTTCCCTAGGATGCCTTCTTCCAAGGCAAGAAGCAATTCCCGTGCCAGCAGGGGAATGGTGCCTAGGGACATGGATGACCCCTGCCTTGGCACACTCTCTAAGGCCCTAGGCTGGCAATCTAACCAGCCCCTGTCCCTGACTGGGGTTGGGATCGAGGAGGAAGAGGGCTGGGTGTGATGGTACGTCTGGGAGTGGAAATTCTGAAAAATCCCCACCCTCTCCCCTTTTAGAAGATCCCCAACAAGAGCCGGGGAGGTGATCTTTTTTAATGATGGAGAGAGATCCACCCTGGACAGTGTCCTGCGTCTGAACCCAGAAGGGCCTGTCCCTTGAGTGATAACCAGGGCCTGGTAGGTGAGTTAGCTCTGACAAAAGTAAAAAGAATAGGAACTGTTGAACCTGGAAAAGAGAAAGCTGAGGAAGGAGGACCCACATACCGAAGACAACCGTCACTGACTCTGTCCAACACTGAGGTAGGCCCTGTGTGGGGAGCAGGGGAGGGTGGGAAGGGGGATTCAGAGAAGCAGAAATGTGGGCTCCCTCAAGTAGCTTATAATCTAACTCAAGAGACAGGACTAACATATAAAATAATTAGAGAAAACATAAACTTTACATTGATTCTGGCAGTGGGGAAGCTCAGGTAAGGTAGGAATTAGTGTGAACAAGGATAAACAGACAAGGCTTTACAAAAGAGGTGGATTTGGGCGCAGCTAGGTGGTGCAGTGGATAGAGCACCGGCCCTGGATTCAGGAGGACCTGAGTTCAAATCCAGCCTCAGATACATAACACTTACTAGCTGTGTGACCCTGGGCAAGTCATTTAACCCTATTGCCCCCCCCCAAAAAAAGAGGTGGGTTTGAACCAGGCCTTACTCTTCTGATTTCTCTCAACTCCCACTGCCCACTTTGGTCCAGACCCTTTTTCAACTAAATTAAAATGAAAAAGCTTTTGTTAAGTGCCAACCATGTGCAAAGCACTAAGGTAGATCCTGGGGTACAAAACCAAACCAAACCTCCAAGAGTTTACATTTACTAGTCTAGTTCACCTAGACTAGTCTAGTTCACCTAGACTAATCTGGCTCAGGGATTCAGCCTCAAACACTTCCTAGCTGGATGACCCTGGACAAGTCACTTAACCGCTATCTGCCTCAGTTTTCTCAACTGTAAAATGGGGATAATAATAGCACCTATCTCCCAGGGTTGTTGTGAAAATCAAATGTGGTAATATTTGTAAAAAGTACTTAGCACAGTGCCTGGAACAACATAGACACTACATAAATTCATATTCCCTTCCCTTCTTCCCTAACCAGAGTTCCCAAACTAGTCTACCCTTCCAAATCCATCCCTCATGTTGCTGCCTCCACAACAAACATTGGGAAGATGCCATGGTTCTGATCACACCATTCCTTTACTCAAAACCTGTCAGTGACTCCATATGCCTACCGAATATAGTAACAATTCTTGTTCTTGGCATTCAAGGCCCTCCATAATCTGATGCACTACTTTCCTTCATATGTTCTATGCTTCAGTCAAACTGAACTGTTCTTTTTCTCATTCTACTGTCTCTGATCACTATTTGCTGAAGCCAATCCGCTTTTGAGATTAGACTCCTTATCTCTATCAGAATCCTTCCTTTTTTCAAGGTCCATCTCAGTCATGATGCCTTTCCTGATTACTCTCCCTGCCCTGTCTGCCAGACTTGCCCCAAGTGATCTCTCCTTCCTTCTATTTGTCATAGCACTTTGCGGACTTCTCCTTCGAAAGTATAAGGTCATCCTCAGCCAGTGAGTAAACATTAAGCACTTACTGTGTGCCAATCACTAAGTGCTGGGGATACAAAGAAAGGTAGAAGACAGCTCTCAAGGACCTCACAATCTGTTGGAGCCTCCATTGAGAGCTGGCAGGGACCTCAGAAGCTAGCAACCTCCTCATTTCACAGATGAAGAAACTGAGGCCCAGGGAGGTTAAGTGACTTAGGATCATAGATTTAGAGCTCGGAGGACATGATGTCTGATGCACTCATTTTACAGATGAGGAAACTGAGGTTAAGTGATTTGCCCAAGGTCACCCAAGTAGTATTGAACATGGGATTTGAATAAAGGTCTTCTGACAGGTCGAGAGCCTGTTTTTCTTCCCCACTATAGCATGTTGTCTCCCTTTATCCAACTCTTTCTTGCAACAGAGATATTTGTACATTTCTTTCCCTCCTTATTGGATTGTATGCCCCTTGAGAGCAGAGTCTTTGCCATATCCATCGAAGTATCCTCCATGCCTAGCGTATGATGTAACACAATGAAGACTTTCATGTATATTTATGGAATGAATGAATGAGTGAGTGAGTGAATGAATGAATAGGATTTAGATACATGGGGTCTATACAGTCTCTAAAGAGATGTCATGCAGTAGAATAAGATGAGAGGGATGAGAATGCAGATGAGAGGGCATGCTGTGTTAGAGAAAAGGATTCCCCAGCCTCCTCAAGTCTCAAAGGAAAAATTTTCAGCCTCCAGAGCCAAACACAGTATCCTAGAATCCTAGAGCTAGAATGAGCCCTAGACCATAAGATACCTAACCCTTTTTTGTGCCCTTTGACAACTTGGTGAAGCCTAGAGACCCCTTCTCAGGATATTTTTTCAGTGCAGAAAATAAAATACAAATGAAACCAATTATATAGTCATATAATTATCAAAATATTTTACAAATCAAGAGCATAGACCCCATGTTTAGAATCCTTGATCTAGTCTAATGGTCTGGTTATACAGATGAGAGAGGCAGCTGAGTGGTGCAGTGGGTAGAGTGCCAGGAGGACCTGAGTTCAAATCCAGTCTCAGATACTTATTAACTTTGTGACCCTGGGCAAGTAACTTAACCCTGTTTGCCTCAGTTTCCTCATCTGTAAAATGAACTGGAGAAGGAAATGGCAAACCACTCTGGTATCTTTGCCAAGAAAGCCCCAAATGGGGTCACAAAAAGTCAGACATGACTGAAATGACCAAACAACAAAATGTGGATGAGGCCATTGAGGTCCAGAGAGGACTCACCCATGGTCATGTAACGAGTTATTGACAGAATGAGGACCTGAAACCACGTCTCCTAACTCCCACCCAAGCATTCATTCAGTTTCACCGCATACTATTTCCTGCTTCCATGTGGATGGGTGGGAGAGAGAAGAAGGATAAGCATTTATTAAGCACCTACTATGTGCCAGGAATTTTGTAAATATTATCTCATTTGATCCTCACAACAACCCTGCAAGATAAATGCTATTATTGTCCTCATTTTACAGTTGAGCAAACGGAGGCAGACAAAGGTTAAGTGACTTGCCCAGTCCCCAAGTTAGTAAGGATCTGTGTTCAGCCTTGAATTCAGATCTTCCTGATTCCAGGTCCCTCATTCCGTCACTGCACCACCTAGCTGCCTGAATGAGGCAGTGGCGTCCAAGGAACTCTGGGGCTCATCTCCCCCTCCCACTTTTTTTGCTGACCTCACAGCTAAAACTGGGGCTCCCCCCTCTTTGGGAGCCTAATGGGCATAAGGATAGAAAGATCTGTTCTTCAAGCTGATATGTGACCTTCAGGTCCACTTGAGGTCAGCAAGGAGGTCACTGGGGTCCCAGCCCCAAGCCTGATGCTTAGAGAGGAGTTGTGAGGTGGGGGCGGGCCTTTGCTTAGAGCTCAGCCTCAGGAAGAGGCACCTCTGCAGCCCAAATAGTGATTTCCTGCTGCAGACTCAGAGCTGTTTTCTTTAGGATGGTGGCTGAAACCAGAGAGACCAGAAAGGGGAGGGGAGAGAGGCTGGCTGCGATTAAGGGGACTCACTAGGGGATAGGACCCAGTGAACACACATACACACAATCATACATACATTTGCACAAAGAAAAAGTTAGAAACAGGACTGAGTCACAGAAGACTCTTGGAGAATAGAAAAAAGACTGAAATCCCAAAGGAGTACGCTCATGTCCACAAACACCAGAAAGACACTCATACATAAAGATGCCCCATGGAGCCATAGAATGTCTGAGCTGGAAGGAACCTTGGGACACAGGGTAAAGAATGTGAGGGCCGGAAGGGACCTTAAGAGATCATTTAATGTAACTACTTCACTTTACAGATGATGAAGCTGGGATTCAAAGAAGTTAAATGGTTCTCTGAAAGCTCATCTCAGCAGTAAGTTGGACAAACTAGGATTCAGGCTCAGGCCCCCTGTCCTCAAATCCATGAGCTCACACAGACACTGTCATTTATATAAATATACTCCAACACACAGACACTCATACTAACATCATCAACATCATCACAGCTCACATTTACATTGTGCTTTCCTCACAAGAAATCTATGAGGTATGTGGTCAAAGTATGACTGCTTCCATTTTACAGATAAGGTTAACTGAGGTTCAGAGAAGTTAGCCTGCCCAGGGTCACATAACTAGCTGTCATTGTTGAGTCGTTTTTCAGTTGTGTCTGACCCGATTTGAGATTTTCTTGGCAAAGATACTGGAGTGGTTTGCCATTTCCTTCTCCAGATCATTTTATAGATGAGGCAAATAGGGTTAAGTGACTTGTCTAAGGTCACATGGCTAGTAGGTGTCTGAAGCCAGAATTGAACTCAGGTCTTCCTGACTCCAGGCCCTGTCCTCTATCCACTGTGCCATAACTAGCTGGGATTTCGCAAATGTTCACACAGACATTCACAAACTCCCAGGTACGTGAGTAAGCAGTAGTATAATTCAAGAGCTCACAGACATTCATAACCAAATGCTAATTATATTTCAGGGATATAACATGCATGCATAGAGCCTCAACCTTACCAGGGAACACCCACTGCGCTTTACAGTATGCATTAACAATCCCAGAACCAATCTGCAACACACATTTTTAAGTAACCCTTGAAGCTCTGGCCAGGACTGGGCATCTAATACAGAGGGGCTGACAAGGAACACACACACACACACACACACACACACAGCAGAAGTCAAGAACAGTAATGTGCTCCCTGGGTCCTGTAGCTCTCTACTGGATCTTTTGGGGAGATTCAAAAGAAGAAGGAGCTTTGGACCTTGCCTTGGGACAGCCTTAGCCCTGGGTGAGCTCCCAATCCAATGGGGAGAAACTTATTAAGACAATAAAGGAAGCAGGGAGGGATCTCATCCAGGAAGGCTTCTTGGAAGAGTTTAGAGCAGGTTTTGGGAGCAAGGAAGGGAATTTGGACTAGCTGGGTGGTCTAATGAATACAGGGCCAGGCCTGAAGTCAGAAAGACTCATCTTCTTGAGTTCAAATGTGACCTCAGATACTGTCTCGCTTTGTGACCCTGGGCAAGTTATTTAACCCTGTTTGCTTCAGTTTCCTCATCTGTAAAATGAGCTGGAGAAGGAAATAACAAATTACTCTAGTATCTTTGCCAAGAAAACCACAGATGGGGTCACAAAGAGTCAGACACGTCTGAAAGGACTCAACAACAAAAGAAACATACAGCTGGGGGGGGGGCAGCTAGGTGCCGCAGTGGATAGAGCACAGGCCCTGAAGTCAGGAGGACCTGAGTTCAAATTCAACCTTAGACCAAACACTTGACACTTACTAGCTATGTGACCCTGGGCAAGTCACTTAACCCCAACTGCCTAAAAAAAAAAAAAGAATAAAAAAAAAGAAACATACGGCTGAACCATAGAAGAGACCTAGAGATTACTAAACATTTCTCACAAATGCCCAAGGAGCAACACCCACCGCCAACACGGAATGATCCAGCTTTGCCTGCTCAGCTGTGTTTTTTCCTTTGAGTTTATATAGTGGGTGTGGTAAGGTGAAGTGAGTTGTGTCTAGAGAAGGGAGGGTGAGGAGTTAATGCAAGGTGAGGGCAGGGGAGGTAATGGCATCTTTCACATGCAGAATGATGTTACTGAAGGTCCTTGTTTGTGTGGAGATGAGGTTAGAAAGACTGATGTACCATCCCCTCTGTGCTTGCATTCAAAGTGACCTTTGGAAGACATGTTCTGCCTCACCCCTGCCCCATCCACAGAGTTTGCCTTGGGCAAACCAGTGAACAGGGAAACTTGTCTTTGGCCCCTCATCTTTCAGAATCATCTTTCTCTTCCAGGTTCCCAGCAGCCAAATGATGTCTCCCTTCCCAGAACTCCTGAGTTGCCCCTCCTTCCATCTAGGCAGCCACCTGTGCTCTAGACCAGAAATTCCTAATCTTTTTGTGGCATGGACCCCCTTTGCCAGTGTAGTGAAGTCTACGGACCCTTTCTCAAAGTAATATTTTTAAATGCATAGATTAAAATACATGGCGTTACAAAGTAAAGCAATTGTTTTAAAATGGAGTTCTCAAAGTACATTAAAAAAAAAAGTCTATGAATCCCTAGTTAAGAACCCCTGTTCTAGACCTTCCTTTCTCCACCCATCCCCCCACCTCTGCTCAAGGACTTATCTTTTGCTTTATGAGGTAACAACCAGCACGCCTCTTATACCTTAGCTGTGTGATGTTGGGTAAGTCATTGCCACTTTCCTTAGGTGTAATAGGAGGAGACTAGACTTAGCTCTCTTCCTGCTCTGTGCTCTGTGATTCTGCAACGTTGCCTCTTTGAAACTGCTTCCTCACCTGTACCAGGAGGCAGATGGATCAGATAATCTCCAAATTTTCTTTGAGCTCTAACATTTGATGATTTTATGACCTTTGTAGTCTCAATCTCTGTAACCCTTCTTCCTCCACTGCCTCCTTTCTCGCAAAGAAGGCAATATGGTATAGTGGGGAGAATACTAGCCATAGAGTCAGGAGATTTGGATTTTAATCCTGTCTCTGCCATTAACTCCACTAGGGTAAATGATTTCTCCTCTCTCCATCTCAGTTTTTCCATCTGTAAAATGGGGAGAGTCAGAGGATTAGATTAGATAAAATCTAAGGTCTTTCCCAGCTATAACATTCCATGACTTCTCATCTACTTAACCTAATTTCTGTCAGTGTGTTCATGTGAGAGAAATAACTTCCCTGGATTCCATTTACTTCCTAGGGCATTTTCACTGGGACCTTCTGGAAATATTGTTCCCACCTCTGTTGCTGAATACCAAAGAGTGACTTGAAGGGTAGGAAATTGGGCCTACGTGGGAAGGTAGGGGCACAGTGGATACAGTGCTGGGCCTGAAGTCAGGAAGACTCATCTTATTGAATTCAAATCTGGCCTCAGACACTTATTAGCTGTGTGACTGTGGGCAAGTCATTTAACCTTGCTTGCCTCAGTTTCCTCAACTGTAAAATGAGCTGGAGAAGGAAATGGCAAACCACTCCAGTATCTTTGCCAAGGAAACTCCAAATGGAGTCTCAGAGAGTCAGACACGATTAAAATGGTTAAATGACAACAGAATGGTAGGGTGGCATTGAGGGAAACAAGTTGGGGAGATGTTTGGGGGCAGGGGAAGGTAAACTGCCCGTAATTATGTAAGATGATGTCTGCATCCCAGCCAAGGTAGGCCAGGGGAGAGAACTGTTCTTGGGCTTAGATGGCAAAGTAATTGGAAAGGGGACTACAAGGCCCTCGGGCTGCTCAGAAGTAGAGAAACATTGTATCTCTCTGTTTCCACATGGCCCAGAAATACCGAGACTTGATGGGCTGCTGGCTGCTGTTCACCCTCATCTCCAAATACCTTCCTCTCCCCACCAAGGTCAGGAAGGGGAAAATCAGAGTGCTTGCTGAAGTTCCCTCAAGTCAGAGCCTCATAGACTTACAAGTATGTAAGAGCTGGTAGACATCTTAGAGGCCACCTGAGGACTGAGGCTCAGAGGGGGTAGGTATCTTGCCCAAGAAAGCTCAACTGGTAGAGGGTAGAACCCAAATCTGATGTTTTCAAGGCCAGAGGTCTTGGTGCTCTGTCATGCCTCTGTCTATCCTCAGTGGAGGGTGGGGTGCAGGGTATAGAGGGAGTTGGGCCTTCCCTGTTACATACCTCTCCAAGCATGCTTGCCAGGGTCTGTCTGTTTGCCTGCCTTTGCTATGGAACTGACACCCGTTCTTGGCTGATGCCTCACAATTAAGAACATAAGCCCATTAAAACTCCAGCCTAGGTCAGCTCCTGGTTCCTACAGTCCAAAGTCCCACCTCCCCCAGGGGCAAGAAATGTGAAGGTACAGGTGTCTTTGCTGACACAAGCTTCACAAATGAGGGATGAGCCCTAAATACCACTAGCTTCTTTAGTAACACAACGCAGATCTGTCATCTAGGAATTTGTCTAAACTTTGTGAGGAGTTATTTTTTTGGGAGTAAGGCAACTGGGGTTAAGTGACTTGCCCAGGGTCACGCAGCTAGTAAGTGTCAAATGTCTGGTCCGAGGCCAGATTTGAACTCATGTCCTCCTCACTCCAAGGCCACAGCTCTATTCACTGAGCTACCTAGCTGCCCTTTTGGGGGGAGTTATTGAGATTTTTCAGCTTGCACCATGTCAAAAGATGACATGTTCATAAATTTACTTCTTGTTCATAAATTGACTTCATGTTGAATGAAGTAGAATGTCAAGTATTTCATAGATGGAGCATAGTCAGAGCTGGAAGGGTAAGGGAGATCCTTTGGGGGCCCAGAAAAGTGAAGTGATTTGCCCAAAATCACATATCCAAGTGTGGTGAAACCAGTCTCCTGACAGCTGATCAATCAATCAATAAACATTTATCAAGCATCTACTATGTGCCAGGAAAGAGGCAAACAACAGGCCCTCCCCTCAAGGAGCTTACAATCTAATGGGGGAGACAACATGCAAACAAATATATCAAAGGCAAGCTATATTCAGGATAAATAGGAGATAATTAACAGAGGAGGGCACTGGAATTAAGAGGGGTTAGGGAAGACTTCCTGTAGAGGGTAGGATTTTAGTTGGGACTTAAAGGAAGCCAGGGAGGTCAGTAGTCAGAGGAGTGAGGCACAAGAGACAGCCAGAGAAAATGAGCCAAGAGACAAAATGTCTTGTTCATGGAACAGCCAGGAAGTGAGTGTCACTAGATCAAAGAGTGCATGTTGGAGAGTAAGGTATAAGAGGACTGGAAAGGTAGAAGGGGGCTTTGAATGTGCAACAGAGCAGTTTGTATTTGCTCCTGGAAACAACAGGGAGCACTAGAGTTTACTGATTAGGGCAGGTGGCATGATCAGATCTTTTTTTATCATTTTAGAGATTGAATGGAGGATGGATTGGAGTGGGGAAAGACTAGAGGCAGGCAGACCCACCAGCAGGCTATTGCAGTAATCAATGTTTTGGCCAGCAACCCTGAAGGTCTTCCCCTCCTAGATCTTTTTTTTTTTAAAGAGGCCATTCTTTGCCTCATTTTTTTTTTTATTAAGCCTTAATCACTGAATGGGAGCTGCCTCAGTCAAACTCAAATCTGTTAAAGACCTTAGCTTGAAAAAGCTAAGGTCCACCATTGCATTCTGGGCTGCCTCCAGTTGTCCTGATCTGTATCTGTTGATCCTGTATCTGGCCATTGGACCCAGGTGGCTCTGGAGGAGAAAGTGAGGCTGGTGACTTTGCATAGCCCTCACTCACTTGACTTGCATGTCGTGGCATGACCTCCCTGATGCCGTGGTCCTCATCAAGAATAAATGACAAACAGCAGCATTGCAATAATCAAGGCATGAGGTGTTGAAGGCCTGCACTAGCTAATCCAGTGCTCTGTCCATCAGACCACAGATGTCTTTTATTTGAACTAAATTCATCCTTTTCAAGTTCTCCCTTTCCCTGCATTAGTTTTAGCATTACTGCTTTTGGTGACCAAGTTCACCTAATCACATCACTAAGCCTTGTCATCTCTTCCCTAAAAGAATCCATTTATCTCATTCCTTTCCCTTCCTACCGTTCCCACCCCAGCTCACTTCCATCTCATACTCCTAGATTGCTGCAATGGTTTTCATGGAACTGGTTTCCATGACTCTAGTCAGTTTCTCTCCTGACTCTCACCCGTTTGATTTTTCCAGTAACTGACTAGGTGGCTAGTGACTGACAAAGCTCACTAAACTGCAGAAAGAAATTTTGTTGGCCGAAAGTCAGGGTCTAGATGTAGCGTCCAAGGATAGCCATAGTCATAGAACATCAGAGCTAGAAGAGTCATTAGAACATAGAAAGTCAGAGCTAGAAGAGACTTTAGAATTTAGAATGTTAGAATAGAGAAGGGACCTTAGAACATAAAATGTTAGAACATAGTCACAGATCTTAGAACATGGAACATAAAATGTAAGAGTTAGGAGAACTACAAGTAAGTTAGTAAGTAACTTAGTAAGAACATAGAACATGAGAATATAGAGCATAGACTGTCAGCTAGAAGGAACTTTAAAACATAGAATTTGAGGATCTAGAACATAGAATGTCAGAGCTGGAAGGGATCTCAGCACAGAAAATGTCAGAACTAAAAGGGACCTTAGAACCCCACTCTCATCTTGTACTCCCTGAGACCTGGCTCCTCTTGTTCTTCCTTCCCAGTACTAATTGCATCTTCTTTCGTACTTTCTGACTCACTGGGCCTAGAGGTAGAGTTGGAATACTTCTTGGTCCCCACTGTCACTTCTACACTCTCCCTTTACTGCCGTCACTCAGTAACCTCTCCTCCTTTGAGGTTCAATCTAGCCACATTTGTCACCCAATCCAGATCCTGCTAGCAGACATTGCCGACTCTCCACTCCCCTATACAACACGTTCTCTTTCTTTTCTCACTGAGTTCAGTTCCTGACTCAGAATCTCCCTTTATACCCCAACTCCTGTCCTCATAGTACTTCAATATACATATTGATGCAATTTCAAAAACTCTAACCTCCCGTTCTTGCAATCTTCCACTCCAGTTCAGGGATGGCCATCGTACCCTCGATCACATTATCACCCACAAATGTTCCACTTCCATCATGAACACCTCTGAAATTCTTTTATCTGATCGAAAACCACTTTCATTCCATTGCTCCCTAGACTTCACTTCTCCTAAAGCAATTCTTTGTCTTCATTATGGCCTCCAATCCCTCTACCCCTCAGTATTTTGCCAAGTATTTTGCCTTTTCCTGCTCTGGCTGTACTCTCCTCCTTCAGTGAACTAGTTCAACTTTACTCTCCAATCCCCCGTTTCTGTGTCTTTTTGCCACCCTTGCATTGTTAAACTCAAACTCTAGATTAGTTCCACCATGTGACTTGAAGGGTTCTGCTAAACTGAGCTAGAAGAAGTCACACTACTGCGCTGACTGAGTCTATTACAAATTGATTTTATCTAATCTCAACAAGGTCCTCCTTTTATATATCCCTAATTGATTCTTTATCCCACTCTCCATAATGCCAGTTCCAAACTTTCTTCTCTTCTATTCTCAAGCCTTCCATGGCACCTCCTTCTCTTACCCTCTCAACTGAGGGTATTTTACTGAAAGAATCAAGGTCATTCTCTATGAGCTATCTCTTCCCTCCTCCCTTTCATCTCACAACTCCTTGTTAACATGGGCTCTGGAATAATTATACTATATGTTAGAACTTCCCTTCTTCACAGGGGAGTAGGACAATGGAGTTATACAACAAACAGCCAATTAGAAGGTTTTTTGAGGCTCAGAGCTGCTTGACATACCAGTGATCCTTTGCAAGTGAACTTCAGCTGAATTTGGAGATGCCCGTAGTTGCCAGAAACCACAGAACCAGCCTTGATCAGCTCAAGGGCAACCTTGAGCAAAAGCCGCAGACTCAAGACCTTGTTTGGGAATTTCTAAACATCCTGCTGACCGGCTTATTGTGTCTACAGTTATCCTCTCCCTTAACCCCTGCTCCCCAAACAAAAGCCTCTATAAACGATAATATCTCACCCTTTTCCCAATCCCCTCTGAGCAGCTGAGAACTCTCTCTCCCTCCCTGCTCCCTTGTAGGATCTTCTCTCCCCATGAGTCATTTTCTCAGGCAATAAGTACTTTTACCTGATGATAGGACTGTTTATTTCATGTCCCTTTACAGGCCTGGGGATCTTTTGTTAATACCCTTGATATCATTCCCCAGTTTTTTCTCCCAGAATAACTGGAATAACCAGTTTCTGGTGAAGAAATATCCCTTCTCCTCTCCAAGACCAATTCTTCTACGTATGCCCTTGATCCCACCCCCTCCCATTTTCTCTCATCTTCAGTCTCTCCCTATGTGCTGATTCCTTCCTTAATGCCTACCAATGCACCCAAGTCTCTCTCATACTTAAAAAAAATTCCCTCAATAGATCCCACCATCCCTCACCATAGTGCATAGACCATGACCAGAGTCATTTTCCCTCATCCCTCTTCCCTCTCTCACCCAAACTCCTCTAAACAGTCATCTGTGCTCACTGCCTCCACTTCCTCTTCTTTCTCTCTCTTCCCAACCTTCTGCAATTTGGCTCATCACTCAACTGAAAGCCCTCTTTCCAAAGTTACCAATGATATTTTTATTATCAAACTTGGTGGCCTTTTCTCAATTCCCATCCATATGTACATTTATATATATACATATATAATTATATATAACGTTATGATATGTTATATAATAATATGTAATACATAATACAATAATATATTATTTAACATATATTGATGAGAATTGAGAAGAGGCCACCAAGATATATGTATATATATATGTATGTAGAGACATATACACACATATGTACATATGTATGTATGTATGCTTCAGTCTGACATTTTTATTGCTCAGTTGTTCAGTTGTGTCTGACTCTTCCTGACCTCACTGACCATAGCACACTGGACCCTTCTATCCTCCACCTCCCAAAGTCTGTCCACGCTCATGTTTGTTGCTTTCGTGACATTATCTACATCATCATCTGCTGTCCCCTTCTCCTTTTGCCTTCAATCTTTCCCAGCATCAGAGTCTTTTCCAATGACTCCCATCTTCTCATTATGTGACCAAAGTATTTAAGCCTCAGTTTCAGTATTTGACCTTGCCATGAATACTCATAGTTAATTTCTTTAAGTATTGACTGAACTGATCTCCTTGCTGTCCAAAGAACTCTCCAAAGTCTGATGTTATAAACTACCTATTGACCACTTTAAATTGGATGTTCTGTAGCAGGTCTGCACAGCCTGTGGCCAGCGGGTCATTTTCCTCTACATTTTTCTCAGGCTACCCGAAATTCTTTGGCTGACTGCAGGTTGTGCAGTCCTGGTATCTCAAACTCAATATATCCACAATAAAAATCATTACCTTTTCTCTATAACCTACCCTTCTTTTGAACTCCTCTATTACTTTAAGGGCACCACCATCCTTCTAGTCATACTGGATTGTGACCTCAATATCATCCTTAACTCCTCTCCCTCCCTCATCCTACATGTCCACTTCGTTGCCAAATCTTTCCATTTCTGTCTCCATATCTCTTGCACACATCTTCTTGTCTCCACTCGTACAGCCACCACCCTACTTCAAGCTCTAATGACCTCCAGCCCAATTAATTGCAATAGCTTCCTATTTGGGCTCTTTAACTCAAACATCTTCCTACTCCAATCTCCTCTCCACTCAGTTGCTTCCTTTGTACTGCCCCCCACACTGCAGTACCATGAATAGAACACAGTTCCTCTTTACCCCTGGGTCCTGGGATCCAGATTTCATGAAAGATTTAGTTCAAGACTCACCTTCTACATGAAGTCTTTCCTGATCAGTCCAGTTGCTACAGCTCCCCTCTCACCCGACTGTTGTTCTGTTGTGTCCAACCCCATTTAGGATTTTCTTGGCAAAGATACTGGAGTGGTTTGCAATTTCCTTCTCCAGCTCATTTTATGGATGAGGAAACTGAGGCAAACAAGGTTAAGTGATTTGCCCAGGGTCACACAGCTAGTGCCCAAAGCTGGATTTGAACCTAAGTCCTTCTGACTCCAGGCTGACACTCTATCCACTGCTCAATCTAGCTCCTCTAAATATCTTATATCCATTATGTACATATTCAGTATATATTTATATATGTACATATTGTATCTTCTGTTAAAATGTAATCTTCTCAAGGGCAGGGCTCTTTCACTTTTGTATTTGCTTCTCTAAGGCTTAGCACAGTGCCTGGCACATAATAGGCACTTAATAAAATGATTGATTGATAGACTATCAGAGCTAGAATGGATATTAGAACATATACTGTTAGAACACAGATATTAGAGCTGGAAAGGACCTGTAAGACATAGAATATTAGAATGTAAACTCTCAGAAGTAGAAGAATACCTAGGAAATAGAATGTTAGAATACAGAACACAGAGCTGGAAGAATGAATAAATGAATGAATGAAGCACTTAAGTACTTGCTATATATACAAAGTACTGTGTTAAACACTAGGGATTCAAACAGAAAAGACACTCTGCCCTCAAGGAGCTCACATTCTAATGGGAGAAATAACACATATGGAAAGTCAGATGGAAAGATCCTATGATACTTAGGGTGCAGCAGCCAAGCTGCCTCTTCTTCTTCTTTTTTTTTTTTGGTGAGGCAATTTGGGTTAAGTGACTTGCCCAGAGTCACACAGTTAGTAAGTGTCAAGTGTCTAGGCCAGATTTGAACTCAGGTCCTCCTGACTCCAAGGCCAGAGCTCTATCCACTGCACCACCTAGCTGCCCCTTGCCCCTTCTTTAATGTCAATTCCACCGAATCCACAAATTCTACAGAACAGTTTCTGAGGGTGAACCACTTGACAGCGCCAAGGCATTAGTGGAGAGAAGTTTCTTTCCTAAGTCTTCAGTAGCTGTGGTTGTAGCTCCTGCAGGAGCAGTGGCCAGGCTGCATCTCTATAGCAGATGTTTCCTAGGATAATGGCTCAGGGTTCTGGGCTGGTATCATTAGGATCTGAGGGGAGGTGGTGGTTAAGGCGGTAGTGATGGTGATGTCTTGCCTAGAACATACTGCCTCTTCTTTCTTACCCAGAATGCCTTGCTGCTTCAGCTAGGCTGCCCTGTGTATGGCAGTTGGTTGGCAATTGATGAGGATGGCTGGCCCCTTTTCCACAAGAGCTGCTTTCCCAGATGATGCCTATGAGTACTGGGCTGGAAGTAGGACTGATGGTCTGGGAGATGCTGCTACTACCAGAGCTCCTGTCAGTTAGTCTGCCTATTTGTGGCAGTTGGTCAATAAGGAAGTGACCTTAGAGATCTTGTAGTCACAGCCCCTCATTTTACAGAGGGGAAACTGAGGTGAAGAGAGGGAAAATCAGTTGCTCAAGGATACAGAGATAGTAATTAGCACAGGCACTATTTAAATCCAGTTTCTCTCATGATAGATCCAGGTACCATCTTGTACCCTGTTTTTTGCAGTAAACCCAGGCCAAGAGTGACATCACCTTATTGAGGCAAACCCTCTGGGATGAGATTCAGAGATTATAGTCTGGGTTCTACCACTGCCTTAGTAAGGGGAGGCCAGTCATCTTCCTCTCTGAGTTTCAGCTTCTTCCTGTAAAATGAAGGGTTGATACTAGATGACTCTTAGAGTCCCTTCTAAACACTCTTTGAGTTCACGGTTAGGAGAAGCAGGTAATTCATAATCAGAGAAAGAATCATGCAGTCTTCCTCTTCCTGAATGAGACCAACTCAGGTGCTTTACACACACACACACACACACACACACACACACACACACACACACACAGAGTTGTACTCAGAAGACCAATCTACCCCTACCCACCATCCCTCAATCTGGGAGTCGTAAGGCAGGCATTACTATCCACCTAGTGGCGAGTACCTGCATTGCAAGATGCATCTCCACACAACTATTGATTCCGAGAGCTAGAAGGGGAACTGTTTGTCGCTGCAAATAAAGATCTTTGTCCTTCTCATATGTTCTCAAGATATAGTCATAGAACTCCAGAGCTGGAAGTCCCTCTATCAGAGTCTCCCTCATTTTACAGAGATGGAAACCTAGGTTCTCATGAGACAATGGCAGAATATTGATTCAAACCCAGGCCAATCTCCTGACTCATGATTCATTGCACTGTCCACTCTACCAAAGCATCAGGCAGGGACTAGAGATGCTTCTGTGGTGCTGACATTTACAAATACAAATCCAGAGCTGTCAAGCTGAGACTATCAGGGCTGGGGTAGGGAAGGGGGATCTTTACAGAAGAGGAAACTGAGGCCCAGAGAAGGAAATTGATTTGCCCAGTCACTATATAAAGTGGTATCAAATAGAACCTCAGCTATCATATTTCTCATTAAGGTAACCATGCATATATTAACTGCAGAAGGACTGCATAGTATGGTTTTTATGGTATAATGCAGGTGGTCTTAGCCTTTTTTGGGTCGTGGACCCCATTGGCAGTCTGGTGAAACCTAGGGATCCCTTCTCAGAATGATATTTCAAAAGATTGAAGGAAATGCTCATTTTCAATTAGGAGTTATTAGTGAAAATAAAGATAAAATTGTTTCCCATTCAAATTCATGAGCCCCTTGAAATTTGTCCTGGGACCCCAGGTTAAGAACCCCTGGACTAGAGGATCTCTAAAGTTTCTCCTGGCTCTAACATTCTATAATTCTATGTATTGAATATCAACTATGCACCAAGACCTATGGCACATAAAGGGACAAATTCAACTAGATTGCAATCTTGTTGAGGGCAAGGAGTAGTTTCTATTACTGCTCCATATTCCCTACAGCTCCTAGAATAATGACTTGTACATAATAAATGTTCAATAAATTCTTACTGGTTTGATTTCATAGGAGAGGCAAGAAAAGGTAACTAATAACATCAGGCAATGTATTATCCCAAGCACTCAATGAGTAGTGTAAGGGGCTCAGAGTAGAGAGAAATTGAGTCCTGTGAACTGGGGCTCCATCTAGGAAAGCATACAGAAGAATACCATGCCTAAAATACCTTTATTATCCAGTCAGAGCCAGGGGTAAAGAAAACAGGCCTGTAGAACCAAGCCTGGACAACTCTCTGGTACACGTTTAAACGTCTGATTTGAATGAGTCAGCTCTAATGGCACTCAGGAACTCGCCAGAAGTTTTCATTTCATTTGCCTTTAAATTCTCATGCTTCCCAGAACCTGTTGCTTTCTAGCACCAACCGCCTCCCCCTCCTCTCCCCAGCTCTTCTCTGTTTTCCAGGTGTGTTTGGTTTAGTTTAATGTTACTGAATGGCAACAGGGTGTTCCCAAATATGATGAATGTCCTGAATAATAGGTCATGTAGAAAGGGTGTGTTCTCTACAGGTGGACCATCAATCACATCGCTGAATTTTCCTTTGCACTCTGTTGGAGATTACTTATTAATCATTGGCTCTGTCCTCATCTTACTTTGAAGTCCTCTTGCTGGATCCAACTGTTGTTTCAATAAAGTAGAATTCAACGTCATAGTCAGGCAAAACAGTTTAATTAAACTAGGGAAAACAGAAAATCAGCAGGGATATGTTAAAGTATGCTAAGTATGTATAAGTATATGTAAGTAAGTCTATAAGTATGGCCTTACTTATATACATGTGTACACTTGTATACATTATATATATATATGTTTATAGATGTGTATGTATATGTATACATTCAAGTTTAATTGTAGCCTGTAGGACTGGGATGAGGGAGGCGAGTGAGAGGAAAAAAAAAGTACGCAGCAGAGAACAAAAGGAAACCTGGAAGGAAGCACAGAAAAGCTGAGTAGCTTTGAAAACAATGTGTTATATTTATTCTATAGGTTTTCTTGAAATGGAAATTTATTGTTTTATATTGAATCTTCTCATGTTCTGCTGTGTACATGGAAATGTTCTTTTTTCTTTTCTCATTTTGTATTTAAGTTTAAGATGAATATTTCTTTTTAAGAAAAAGTTAATTAGCTGTATGACCCTGGGTAAGTCACTTAACCCCAATTGCCTCACCCAAAAAAAAAATTAAAACAGGGTTGATTTTTCTAACACTCCATTTAAATTTTAATCTTTTAGACAAAATCCCTGCCTCCTTTGGAGCTCCACTTGGCTTCTTCAGGTCAGCCTCAGTGTTCAGCACAAACAGAGATCAAGACCTTTCATAGATACTCAAATGGATCTGTGATCTGGATTTGGGAGTTTCCTTCATTGCTGGAGGTTAAATCTATCCATGACTGCCCTTTCTGTATGATTTTTGTCCATGTTTCCCCATAAGTTCATCATAGAGGATCAACTCAATGGATGGAAGCCCCCTTTGCTTTCTCCTGACACTGTGAGGATACCAATGGAACACTCTGGCTGTCCTCCTGTCATCCCCGGACCTTGCCACTCTACCAGTTCATCTTCTCTTCCTATCATGCATTTTATTGATACCATATTTTATTCTTATTCTTCTTTCAGGTTCCTCATTGGTTCTATATTGAAACCTTCTTATACCCACCATGTATCTCTCTCTAGCCTTGGCATAATGTTAATTTTTAATTTTTCAGAAACTTCTATATTCCATGTCTCACTGCCATATATCTATATTGGCAGGAGGGTGGTATTAAAAAGAGAGACCTTTGCTTTCATGGGAAGCGTAGGGTCATCAATAGAACTTTGCAATTTCCTAAAGGCCTACTTTAATTCCAGGCCATCCTCACTGTCCATCTGAACTGTCTACACCCAATATGCATAGTGGTACATACTAGTCAAGGGAATTCATCTCAGACATGGGTTGTTTATGCTGCTTGCCCGGAGAATAGCTGAGAGATACCCAGAATATTGACTGCTATGGCCACTGAAAAACTCCATTTTCTCCAGACTTAAAGAATGCATCTGTATTGAGCTCCCATCCATGCATGTGAACAAACAATACCTGTCCAGACATCAATTATCAAAGCCTTTTTTTTTGGACAGGGTGTGAACTCTCTTCCCAAAGTTCCAGTCATCATTCCTCTCTTTCCTTTTTCCTTCAAAACTTCCCAGACAGAACAGCAACAACAACAACAACAACAACTAGCATTTTTACAGATAATACTTTAAGGATTGTAAAGTGTTTGACAAATATTATAGTTTTATAGTTATTATAATAGTTTATTATGGTTCATTTTAGTTTATTTATATTATATTATAATTAATATAATATTATTATATTATAGTTCATTTTAGTCTTACAAAACCCTATGAGGGAGGGGCTATAATCATCCCCATTTTACAAATGAGGAAACTGAGGCAGATAGCAGTTAAATGACTTGCCTAGGGTCACAGAGCTAGTAAGCATCTGAGGCTAGATTTGAACTCAAGACTACCTGACAGGTGAAGCAATCTATCTACTGTGACACCTCACTGCCTCACCGACATTCTCTATCACAGCTACTCTGAAAGTCAAGCAAACTGATCTGAGCCCACACAAAGGCGGTGTTATCAATTACATTGTCCCTTCAGATGGGGATGGTCTTTGCTCTGGGCACAGTTGTCACCTATCACCTTGGTCTACATGAGACAGAACCTTCCTACAAATGTAATTTTTATTCCTAAGTTGAAAGCATATTATTTGTTGACCACATTGCTGGTGGCTTTTCCTGGTAACCTTCAAAGAGGCTTCATAACCTCAACAATACCAAGCAGAACCTGGGTTCAAAATCTACCTCTGCCTCTTAATACACATGTGACCCTGAAGCCAAAGGTTGGATTCAGTCAAAGGGCTGCACTTGAGGGCCACATGTGGCCTCGAGGCCGCAGGTTCCCCACCCCTAAGTGATATCTAAGGTCCCTGCCAACTCTCAACCTAAGATTCCATGGCTTCATATTCCTACTATGAAATGGGCTACTCATAAGGAGCCCATTCTTTTTCTGTTTGTTTGTTTGTTTGTTTTTATTCAATTTTTTTATTCAATCGTACTTTATTTTTTTCAAAGAAGCTTTCTTGCAAGCAGTAAATCCCAACGACAGTCTATGGCTTCTTAGCTCTCCCCTTAGAGGCTGGTCCATTCCTAAGCCTGTCCTTTCCATCAGAGGAACCCCTCCTAGATCAGTGACCCTCAGCACTCACTAGTGTCCAAAGTGAGGAAGGTGATGATCCTGCTATATTCTGCCTTGGTCAAACATACTTGCAGTGTCCTGGGTGCCATCTTTTAGAGAGAACAACAGCCAAAGGAGGGCAACCAAGATGGTAAAAGGAATAGAGAAGATGCCATACAATGTTGAGCTGAAGGAAAGGAAAAATTTAACCTGGAGAAGAAAGATGTGAAGGACACATGATACCTGAATTCAAGCATTTGAAGGGTTGTGTGGAAAGGTTAGACTTTTTCTGCTTTGTTCCATAGGGCAGAATTAGAAACAGGGGTGAGGAGGGGGAAGGAGACAGGCGAGAATTCAGGGAGGATCAAAAAGACAACTTTAGGCTTGATGAAGAAAAACCTACCAAAGGAAGAATGAGCTGCCTTGAGATGCAATGAGTTACCCATCACTGCAGTTCAAGTAGAGAGTCAGGGAAGACCTTCTGTTGGAAATGGAGAAGGGATTCCTGCTTTGGTACGAGTTGGACTGGGTAACCTTTGAGTTCCCTTCCAACCTTGAGATTGTGATTCTATGACATTCACTGGCTTTAAGGATAGCAATCTAGCAAGCAACAAGTGTTTATTAAGTATTTAATATGTTCGCACTTAAGTTCTAGAGATACAAAGACAAAAGTAAAAGTCCCTGCCTTCAAAGTGCCTACACATGAACAAAGGAGCTAACATGTACATTCTATATAAGTATCACATATGTGTATATATACAGATATATGAATATGATGAGTGGTACATGTGTGTTGGGTCTATGAAGGTTATGTGTCCACATGGGTCTGTCTAGACGTGGCTTGAAGAGAGGTAAGAATTGATGACTCTCAAGTACCCTCTTCCCACCCTTCTCCAAGGGAGATTTTGATTCCTGCCAGGAAAGGAAGCAGGATATGGAGGCCAAAGACTGGCTACTCTACTCTCCTTGTGAGGGGTGTGACAGCAGGGGTGGAGTGCTGAGCTAGAATGATATTTCTCTGCTTCCTTACTGTTATCTTGGGGGACTCCTTCTCCATTAAGGTTTAGCCATCAAGAATTCAGCTTGAACCAAAAACCCATTTCCCCTAGACCAACAATAAGGAAGTAGATAGATAGATAGACATCTCAAAGGCTTGACTTCCTTCCTCCTAAATGCCAGTTCCACAAACAGCACACATAGTGAATAGTAAATAAATACATTATCCAAGTCAATAGCAAAATAGAAATCAGAGAAGGTATTTGTATGAGAATATGCCAGACAATACAGAGTGAACGAGCTCTCTCATGAGGAAAGATATAATTCAGCCCAACCAAAAGAGAGAGCCTCAGATCTCACCCAAGTGGAAATTCTCCAAAATCTCTAGTGGCATAAGCTGGGAATAGGATAAGTACTGGCTTCTCTCTATGTTGGCTTCTTACCAGAGTTTTTCTCCCCCTTTAGGGACCTAAAATGAATGTGGAACTGCATATTTTCTCTCTCAAAGCTGGAAACCAGATGACCAGGTACTCTCTTCACTAGCTCTTCCAACTCCATTCCCCTGTCATGCAGGAACTCCACTAATTAGGAGAGACTTATACAAATGGGCTTTGAGGCCCAGATTACATATAAAATATAAACAAAATCAATATGTTAGTTTGGGAAGGGAGGGTACTAATACCTGAGGAGATCAGAAAAGTCTTCATGTAGAAGATTGTTCAAGATCAGGGGTGGGGAACCTGCAACCTCGAGGCCACATGTGGCCGCAGGTTCCCCACCCCTGTTCTAGAGTCAAGTGTGGAAAGAGATCAAGGATTCTAAGGGACAGAGGTGAAGAGGAAATGCATTCCAGGTGTGAAGGAGAGCTAGTGAAAAGGCATGTAGACAAAAAAATCTTCTGTGAGGGATGGCAGGTAGGTCAGTATGGCTGGCTCTCAAAGGGTGTTGACAGCAGTAATAGAAAAGTCCAGATTGTGAAGAGACTTAAATACGAAATAGCACCATCTAATCATTTCCTTATTGCTACCATTAGATATATTGATTTGGACTTATTGTTCCCCAGCCCTCACTTGGGAAACCAGAAAACATTACAGTACTGTAATGTCTGTCTCTGTCTCTGTCTTTCTCATTTCCCCACTATTCCTTAAATAAACACATAGGTACTTATGGTTTTCTAAGGATTTTTGCTGCTAGAGAAGCTAGGTGGCGCAATGGATAAAGTACGGGGCCTGGACTCAGGAAGCCTCATCTTCAAATCTGGCCTCAGCAATTTACTGTGTGACCACTGACAAGTCACTGAACCCTGTTTACCTCAATTCAAAATGAGCTGGTGAAAGAAATGACTAATAACTCCAGTATCTCTGCCAAGAAAACCCCAAATGGGGTCACAAAGAGTTGTATACAACTGAACAACAAAAACAACTACAGAGAAATAGAATGAGAAAAACAAATGAGTCATAGGAGCATAGATCTAGAACTGAAAAGGACTCATGGATTATCTAATTAAGTCACAATTTACATACAAGGAAACAGGCCCAGGGAAGTTAAATGACTTACCCAAGGTCACACAGGTTGGAAGTATCAGAGGAGGAATTTGAACTCAGGTGCTCTAACTTTGTAGCTAGTGCTTTTTACCCTGTACAGCGTGAAAATCTTTTGAGTTTGCTCCATCTTGAAGAGATGGCAAAGTTCATTTCCTAACCAGCTTTCCCCCAGGTTTTATCTTGCTCTCCTGTGATGACCAGTGGGACTCCGGGTCTTTCTCACCCCCTAGCAAGAGCTATTCATCTCTTAAGCTCTAAAGATGCCTCATTGCATTGAAGAAAGGCAGTGAGGTCTCATGGGAAGTGCACTGGACTAGAATTTGAGAAATCTGACAGAAGTTAGAAGGGTCAGATGTGGACAAAAAGTGGAGAAGTCATTAGCAAGCTGTGGTCCTTCTCAGAGGTACCTGGCTGTGTGATGAGAGAGAATAGGCCTTTGGAAACAGATTTGCGGGTTGGACTCAGCAGATACAGGCTATTGGCAGATACACTGGAGGATGCCTTGTGGCCTGGCCATGGTATGAGGTTTTCAGAGCTTTCTCAAGGGGCTTTTATGATTGTCAATCACCATCAGTGCTCTCTAAGCCTGTCCAACTGAGCCTAGAGAGAAAGAAACTCAAGAGGCAGATGGCACAGATGCTGTGATTTTACACTGACTATGTCCTTCTTCCACTATGGTGGGAAAGTAGAGCGATTAAAATGAGAATTTAAGTATCAGCTCCCCCAGATTCATGGGAGATGGCAACCATTTTGTTTATTATAAAGGCAAAGAACATTTCCTGCCTGATTCAGTTCCTTATTATTCACCTTCTCATTCTGCCTTAATTAAACGTCTTCTATTTATGATCCACCTTGTTTGTAGTTTTTTTTATTCAGATCATAATAAAAATTAAAATAAAAAAGGATACACTTTATATTCTTTCTGGAAGGCTGTGTGTGGACTCCATTAGCACCTAGCAAAAGGTGAGCTTTCAGATTTGAGTGGATTACTTTGCACCTTGCTTTTAATAACTCATTTGTATATGAAAAAAAAAACCCATGAAAGCTTCTAAACTCCAACAGGAGACAATAAATTTGCCCCAGGCCATTGACTGCTTCAGCTTTCTCGGCATCCACTAATTTGCATGGACCGATAAAAGTAGCTAAGAATTTCAAAAAAACTGGAAACTCTGAACTTCAGAGATGTTTGATGATTACTGGGCAAATAACCAGTATTCTGATTATGGCTTAGCGTGCAAAGATGGAAGATCTGGGAAATGTACTGGATGGTTGCCTACGTGGGTTGAATTCAAGTCAATAACAAGTATTAATTTAGTACCTAGTGTGTGTCATGTACTGGCTAAATGATGAGGATACAAAAAAAGGCAAAAGACGGTTCCTGCTTTCCCAGCCTAAATAGGAACACACCATGAAAATAGCTATGTACAAATAAGATATAGACAGGGCAAATTGAAGATAATCAACAGAAGGAAAATGGCAACCAAATAAGACTTCTTGCAGAAGAGAAGATTTTAGCTGGGACTTGAAGGAAGTCAGGAGGTAGAGAAGGGAAGGGAGATTCCAGGCATGGGGGACATAATTCTGTGCAAATGTATGGAGTCCAGAGATGGAGTATTGTGTGAGGAACAGTACCACAGAATAAAGGGCAAGGTATAAAAAGACTAAAAAGATAGGGATGGGGCAGGCCTAAGGGAAGACTGCATATTTGATCCTGGAGGTAATGGGAAGACACTGGAATTTATCGAGTGGGAGAGAGACTTAGCCAGATTGGTGTTTTAGGAAACTTTGTTGGTGTTTGTCCTTGGTTCTCGAAGAGGACCATGGCATCAGGAAGGTGATGCCAAGAGTTGCAAATGGATTGGATTTAAGCCACGGAGGGCTGTGCAAAGTCACCAACCTCACTTTCTTCTCCAGAGCCATTTGGGCCCAGTGGCAAGATATAGATCAGGATGACTGGAGATGAACTTTAGCATCTGAATGGAGGATGGCCTGGAATGGGGAGAAACTTGAGGCAGGGAGAGCAACCAGAAGGCTAGTGTAATAGTACAAGCATGAGGTGAAAGGAGCTTGGACCAGAGTGGAAACTGTCAGACGGCATAAGAATCCATATGTGAGAGGTACTGAGGAAATAGAATTGACAGGATTTGCAACATATTGGATATATGGGGTAAGTAAGGAGTAAGGAGTAAGCCAGAAGGAGATGAGAATGACAGAAAGGTTGAAAAACCGAGTGACTGGGAGGATAGTGGTGTCCTCATCAGTAAAAGGGCAGCTAGGTGGTGCAATGGATAGAGTGCTGGGCCTAGAGTCAGGAAGGCTCATCTTGCTGAGTTAAAATCTGGTCTCAGATACTTATTAGCTGTGTGACCCTAGGCAAGTCACTTAACCCTGTTTGCCTCAGTTTCCTCATCTGTAAAATGAGCTGGAGAAGGAAATGGCAAAACACTCCAGTATCTTTGCCAAGAAGAACTCCAAATGGAGTCATGAAGAGTTGGACATAACTGAAACAACTGAACAACAACAATCATAGCTAGAGCATGCTAGGGTATAGCTAGGGTAGCTAGAGTACCAGCCCCAGAGTCAGTAGGACCTGAGTTCAAATCTGGCCTCAGATACTTACTAGGTGTGTTCTAACTCCAGATCTATGATTCTTTATATGATCCTTAGAGGCTCCATCAGATGGAAAATTCCTAAGATTTCACAGGTTGAGGGAAAAAAAGGAAATCAAGGCTTCGTGAAGGACAAGACCAAAAAGAAAGCATATTGGTCTACCCATTCATCAGTTATCCAGCACGTAAAAGCTATAAGCTCAGTCTATGAGGGGTTGTCCCTTCTACCCTACCCCTTATCATATTTGATATATTCTATATTCAAGCTTATTAGCCTTCTGACACGAGTTTCCCAGATCTTTGGCCACCTCAACTCCCATGAACCTCTCTCTCTCTCTTGCTCTACCTTAGCTACTGATTGGGATACAGGGTACCGGATAAACCGGGAAATGAGGAGAGCAAGGGAGATTGTGGAATAGGAAAACTACTCTTCTTTTATCTAGCACCAGGGCAGGGGCCGGGGGTGAAGAGTCCAAGGAACCCTGACTGCTCACCAGAATGTGGGGTGGTCTCTACCCCTCATTCACAGAGAGTGTACCATGGTGATTCTTGGGAAGGCAGACTTTGGGGCTACCGTACTGCACAGTGGCTTGTTGGCAGAAAACCTCAGAATGAGGTACAGAGACAATGGCAGCCATAGAGAAGATGCATACTCCTCTGGATATCTGTATTCCGGGATAAATCTCTATTCACCTCATGCTAATTTACAGCCCTGACTGGACCTACTAGGCCACAGACACACAGGAATAGGGAGTGTCTTCAGAAAGCCCGAGGAAAGGAGATATAGAGTACTCTAAGCTAAGCAAGGGTTCTAAGAACTCACCTGTTCTTATTTTTAAAAATCAGGTCAGTGGATAGAGCACTGGGTCTGGAGTCAGGAAGACCCGAGTTCAAATCTCACCTCAGACTCCTACTAGTTGGGCAAGTCACTTAACCTCTATTTGCCTTAATCTACTGGAGAAGGAAATGACAAACCACTCTAGCATCTTTGCCAAGAAAACCCTTTGGCAGTATTGATGTGCTATGGTCCATGGGGTCACAAAGAGTCAGACATTATTGAATGGCTCAACAGCAACAAAAGGCCAGAAGCCTCTGTCTAGGTCCCCACTCTACCTCTCCCCCACCCCAGATCTAGCCTATCATTGACCTGTATCCTTCTCCTCTAACTCCTAAGAAATTCATCTCCTTCTTAGGTCCAATATACATAATGTATATCCTAACCCTCAAGCCAATATAATCTCTTCTACCTACTCTGAAGTGTTTCTCTCCTGGTCCCCTGTTTCCCAGCAAGTAAATAATTTCCTTCCTCTGACTTCTGCCTCTTAACCCTATACCTGGGGCTCTTCTTTGATCTATAAAGCTCTAGGACTCAGAACAATTTCTTTGGGGAGCCAGAGGAGCAACTCTCAGTCACTCAAACACAATTCACTTCACGTGGAGACACAGAAGGCATAGGCCCCAGCAATGGGAAATTCATAGAATGTTAGAGCTAAAAGGTTCCCAGTTCCCGCGTCTACCCTTAAATGGAAAGTATGCCAGGAAAAGGAAAAGGAAAAGGAAAGAGACAGGAGTGGTGGGCATGTACTTCCCCCTCCAAAACCCATAGCACTCTCCCCTGAAAATGTGAGGTAGTTGATGTTTTGTCATCCCTTTCTGAGGGCCCTAAAAGTTTCCACAGAAGGAAACAGAATTCATTAATTACTGGGAACGGAGATGGTCCCAGTCCTCCCTAGGACAGATTGGGGACTAGGAAGCTTGACTACCCTAGGTCAAAAAGCAATGTGGTAGGATAGATGGGAGCATAATCTGGATGCTAGCATACAGTTTTGACTTCCTCTCTTCCTTCGATAGCCCTCAAGATTCTCATTTACTCATTGTCCTGTGGGTAATGGGGCCTGGATTGGTTGCTAATTGCCACTACTGATAAAGCCAAGTCTATTAGCCAGTAAGCGAGACTGCCAAAGATTATTACTGCAGAGGAGAACCTGATTCTGGAGGATGAACATAGGATCTATGACACAAAATGTTTCCAACCGAGAATGACAGTTATTTTGACTTGTGCTGGGTGGAAGGGAAGAGAGATTTCTCTCAACGCTCTTTCTCCTGCTTTTCCTGGTTATAGTCCATGATTCAAAGACAGAGTCCTGGACACATATATGTTATTCTACCTTTATTCCTTTCCCTGTCTTTCAATACAGGTAGTTGGGTAATTTCCACCTTCCACCCCTGAGGAATTGAAAAGACAATTGGGAAGAGGTTTAGGAGATGGCTGGAAGCAGATGGCACCATATGGGGGTGTGTCACCTATTTCTTTTCATTGTCGCTATGGCCAATAATCTAGTATCCCAATATGTTAAGTATTTGAGTCCTGTGGATGTGAGGTAATTTGTGATCTGATGAAGGAAAGCCCAATCAGATGGGCTCTAGGACTGTGTAGATACTGTGTATTTAATTTTTTTTTTAAATGTTTTGAGTAATATTCCATTTTAATCCCCAGCTTAATTTTGGACCCAGACTATACTGCTGCTTGAAGCCATGGGCTCAAGAGTAGGAAGACTAGTCTAGGCATCTACAAGTTTAGCAATTTCTATGGCCAGTGGGGAAACAGAAACATTTTAGGAGATTATCCTGTATAATGGACTCTGATGAAATCCCTAGGCTGGTGGTTCAAGTAGAATGCCATCTGGTGGACAATTCAGATATTTTATTTGGAGAATGAAAGGCATCTGAGAGACTCATAAGGTAGCTGACTAATAGAAAGATAACTCATACAAAATTATTGAAAGACTGGGCAATTTGCTTGTTTACAAAATAGCCCTAGAGAATGGAAAGAACCCTATCAGGACTACTCAACTAAAACCATCTGTTGCCCATAGGAGAGTTAGTTGGATACTCACCTCAATGAAGGCTGGGAAAAAGAGCCTGTCTATCAGTTATAAAAACATTTTCTGACCCAAGTATGGGAGCTGAAAAAGATGTATTCAGTGAAGGAGCCTTTGTTTCTTATTACAGGGCAGGAAAATTCAACCCAAATGTATCTCCTCAACTCTTCCTACTGACTTCCTTGACTTTCAGTCTCGACTAATATCCCATCTTTTATAGGAAGTCTTTCTCAACCTCTCTTAATTCTAATGCCTTCCCTCTATTAATTATTTTCTATTTATCCTGTATATAACCTGATTTGTATATATTTGTTTGCATATTGTCTCCTCCTTCAAAGCTCCTTGAATGCAGGAACTGTCTTTTGCCTCTTTTTGTATCCCCAGTGCTTAGCACAGTGCCTGACACATAGTAGGTACCTTGTAAATGTTTCTTGATTGATTGATTGATCTTTTTTCTGCCCAAAACTACTATAGGGACTCTTAAGGTATAGATTCAACCCACCGATCATGGAACATATGGATATCCAACCTGATTCTGCTGCCAGCCCTGGTGTAGACAAATAAGTCTATAATGATCGTGATGGTCAGCCCACACCAACTACTAACTCAGGAATAGAAACAGAGAGATCAGTCAGTAGCAAGATAATGAGACCCATCAGATGAGTCTTTAGGCTAAGTTAAATTGCTACAAGTAAACCTAAAGAAAAAGTCATACGTCTAGGTGACACTGCTAGAGATTTCCCATACAAAATGTGCTTTATATGTGGTTACATATGTCTATCGCTCCACCTGTACATTACTGAATGTTTGCATATCTTTGTTTTTTTATTTTGCTATTCTGTTAATTTGACTCTTTTGTATCATGTCCATGCTATAGCAATATCTGTTGTTTTGTGTATATGCTGTATTTTTAATATAGGCTTATTAATAGTGTTATTATTATAGCTAGCTAGCTTTGTTTTATTGCCATGTTTTGTTGTTTATGATTGATTATACTGTACTATGAACATGCATGCACTTTAGAGAAGTGCATGTGTTATGTCCTGGATGTAGTTAGGAATGTTGTCATTGTAGTAACCTCTCAGATGATGCTCTGCATAGTGTCATGTCTATTACATGTACTGTTAATGCGTGTTTGTTTTATTTTGTTTTCAATGGCAACATAAGTTGGTTACCTGGGGCACCAGGAAAATCATCCTTGTTGTTTTAAAGCACTGTTTGTGTTTATAGTATTTAGTTACAGGTCTCTGGCCTGACCCAGTTGATTTTGCAAGGGACTGCAAAAAGTTTCAGCCCAGAAGAGGAATGTAACCTGAGACTTAAGCCTATTTGCCTAAGACTTTCCTCTGTGGAGAATGATTACTCAATGCTCTCTGCTTATGTGAAGGATAGAGCTGGCTAGAGTTTGGGAGAGTAGACATCTAAGTCCTTCTGACTTCCAGCCTCAATAGAAGATACACTTAGTTCTAGGCTTTCCCCAGAGAGAGAAAGACTCCTGGAAGAAGCCAATGTGTAGGGGAGCCAAGGCCTTAAGTACATCATTGTTCCTAGCTTGCTGCCCTAGAGACTTTAAGGACTTTCCTCTTGGGTGATATTGGAGAGTCTCACTTGGTTGAGCTGAGATATATTGCTCCTAGTGGGACAGCTCATTCACTCTGTGTATTGTCTGGCATATTCTCATCTATGCAACTTCTCTGATTACTATATGCTGTTGTCTTAGATAAATGGGTTTATTTGTTAGAGTAATATTTGATAGTCTGTGTAACTGGTATTGGTGGGGAGTCAAGCTTTTGGATATAACTTTGGGCACTCCTTCCTTGTTAAGGGATCAGGAGAATAATTTAAATCTAAAAATTAATTTCCCTAGACTAACAGTATTGGGAGGGAGGAATAAATTCTAGTCCTGCATCACCTCTCTGAGTAGAGCAGAGTTAGCCTCTTGGTCCCAATATCCTGCTTTCCCTCCTGACAAGAATCAAAGTCACCCTTGGAGAAGGGTGGATAGGAGATTCTATAGGTATTTATTTATGCCTCCCTGGGAGCCACATGTAGACAAACCCATGTGGACACACATAACCTACATGGGCAACAAACACACTAAAGAATGAGTATGGTGATACACTCTCTTTCCTAAACATAGCATCATCTGAACTACATGATCCCATGGGCATCAGAGAAAGGACTCTATGTATCATAAGCATCACAGTAATAAACTACTCCAGGCTTCAGAGCTTTTGGAGATGTTGCTGATTCAAAGGATAATTTGTAATTATTTGTAATTATTGTAATTGTAATAATTTGTAATTATTGACCCCTAGAAATCCCATTCTTGAACTCAAGGCCCTACTTCTCTCTTCAGCCACACTCACCCATTGGTGCCCTTCTTCATTGCCCTCAGATTCATCACAAAAAATCCCAGGCCCTCCAACAGCCTTTGGAGGTGGGTCAGGAATGTTACACCCAGGTAATTTTATTGGATTCTGAGCTGAAGTCTAGGTACTGTAGAATTTGGGACGTCTTTTCTCTCACTCCTTTCTGGCATATTCACCCTGGTATACACTGTCAATCAATAATCATGAAACAGTGAAGTGAAAGGAAAAGACTATTGAGCTGGAAGTTAGGACACCTGGATTTTAGTCCCAGCTCTGCCACTGACTCAGTCAGTTAACCTGGGTAAGTCAGGTCCCTTCTACGGGCTTCATTTCCCTCATCTTTATAAGGAGAGGGTTGTACTAGATCTTGAAGTTTCTCTGAGTTTTAATAGGTCTATGATCCAGTAATTGTAGTGCAGGTATGCTGATATACTCTACTCACTGGCTGGGCCTTTGATGCTAGAAAAATGAAGACTAACCAGTATCCCTGGATCCAAGCTGAGGGGAGAGGGGTGCCAGCAGAGAGACAAGGGCAGGCTCTTGTTCCTTCTTCCTCCTTGCTCTATCACAGATAAGTTGACTACTCCCAAGGCTTTTCAAGCCACCATGACTTTGACCATCATATTCTCACTGGGAATGAGCTGGGGAGTGGAAAGAGCACTGAATTTGGAGTCAGAGGATCTGTGTTCAAATCTGCCTCTCCCTGTCCACTAGTTATTGTTGTTGTTTGTCCTTCATTTTGAAGAGGACCAATGACATTACAGGGTGATTCTTTGACTTGTGCGTGAATTGGATTTAAGTGAAGCAGAGTTGCATAAAGTCTTTAACCTCATTCTCTCTTCCAGAGTTATTGAAGTCCAGTGGCAAGACAAAAGTCAGGACAACACGCGATGGCCCAGGATGAAGTGGATGACCTTGGCATCTTCCATGGATGACCAAGCTCTAAGCACTCCACAGTGCCTGCTTTAGTTGCCTTTGGTCTTCAATACCGCAATGACCTGTGATTTTGGGCAAATCACCTAAACTCTCTGGACTCTGTGTAAAATGAAATGACCTCTAAAGACCTTTATAGCCTTAAGTTATATGACCCTTTAGTTTCTTTCCATTTACTGTAGAGTTATGGGTGGGAAGAAAGGAAACAAATATTTATTAATCATCTACTATGTGCCAGCCACTGTACTGTGTGTTTTATCTTATCTGATCTTCACAACAGCTCTGGAAGGTAGATGTTATTATTATACTCATTTTATAGTTGAGTAAATGGAGACAGAAATTAAATGGGTTCCTCATCTCTAAATCGGAAATTATAATACACTACCTCACAAGATTGTTACAAAGATCAAATGGGGAGGGAACATAGCATTACCAAACTTCAAACTACATTATAAAGAAATAATCACCAAACCACTTGAAAGTGGTTAAAAAAAATAGAAAAATAAATCAGTGGAGCAGACTAGAAAATAAGAATGAGAAGCAATAAAAAACAGTACAGTGTATCAGGGAGCAATGGGGGAGACTACCTATTAGACAAAAACTACTGAGAGAACTAGAAATTGAAAGGAAGTTTAGACCAGAGAGAGAACAAATAATCAAATCTTAATGAGAAAGAATTAATAATGAATGGAAAGGAAAAAAATATTACAAGTTGCCCAATCTAATTATATGCCAATAAAACTGAAAACCTAAATGAAATGGATGTCTCTTTAAACAAAATATAAAAATTAACAAAACAGGAAATAGAAGACTCAAACAATTCAATCTCAGGAAGAGAAATTGAGCAAGCCATAAATGAACATAATGTAACATAATATAAATGGAAAGAAATTCTGGGATTAGATAGATTTATAAGAATGCTAGCAAACATTGAAAGAACAAAAAAATCTCTGTGTCAAACTGTTCTCAAAAAAAAGGAAAGAAGATACTTTACCAAAATCGTTCTTTAATATAGTTATAGTCCTGTTACCTAAATGAGGGTAAGATAATTCAGAGAAAGGGAACTATAAACTGATATCACTAATGAATATTGCTGCTAAAATACTAAATAAAATAGTGGGAAGAGATATCTCTAAACATCTCTAAAACATTATTCATTTTGACTAGGATGCACTTATACCAGGAATGCAAGAATGGTTTAACATTTGGAAAGCTAGTTTCATAACAGATTACATTAATAGCAAAAACAACAAAAACCACAGGATTATATCAATAGATGTAGAAAAAGTATTTGATAAAACACAGCAATCATTTATGTTAGAAAACATAGAAATGAAAGGAAGTATTTTAATATGATTGAAAATGTTTAACTAAAACCATGGGCTAACACTTTTTGTAGTGGTGAAGCTAGTAATGTTCCCAGTAAGATCAGAAGTGAATCAAAGATATTGATTCTCACCACTATTATTTGACATGGTACTAGAAAGGGTAGCTATAATAATTTTTCTTCAATACTCCAATGACCTATGATTTAGTCAGTGTGGGTTTTTCCTCCACAGCTACAGATAAGAATGTCTCTATGACTTATTTAAAAGAAGGTTATTGGGAGTTGCTTTCCTCAAAAGCTTACCCTCTGTGGCTAACCTGATGATGAGTATATTTATTCAAGTCATAAAAGACACAATACAGTATGTTACTGGGCAATAAGACAGTAAAATAAAATTAGGAAATAAGTATTGGCAGAAAGGAACCAAATTTTTACTTGCAGATAACATGACGGTTTGCATAGAAAACCCAAGAGAATAAGCAAAAATAAATAAATAAACAAGGTGCTACATAATCTTAGCAAAATAGTAATGGGGTATAAAATAAATCCACAAAAATCAGCATTTCTGTATATTGACAAAAACCAGGAAGAGTGGGTAGAAAAATAACATTTAAAATAATAATGCATTAAATTCTTAGGAATTATCCTATCAACATCACCCATATAAATACTACTAGAAAACAATTTGTATGGAAATGAAGAAACACATAAATAATTATGAAAGTATTAGATATTTATGCTTATACTATGCTATTATTATAAAGATGATAATACTACTCAAATTAATCTTCAGGTTAAATACTGTACTAATCAAAAATGTCAAGTGGAAAATATAGGAAACAAAATAGGGGTAATTCATATATTTCATATAACAAAATTCATATGAAGAATATCAATGAAAACTTTTTTTAAAAGTTGGGAGAAAAGATATTTAGCATTACTAGATCTAAAATATTATAAAGCAGTAATTATCAAAATTGCTAGGTAAAAAAGAAGAAAATAGATTAGATAAGTAAGATTTAGAAGTAAATGTATATAGCAGTCTAGAGTTTGTTAAACACAAGAAAAGAAACTCCTGGAAAGGAAAAACAATGCCCTGAAAAAATGTTTAAAATTCCTAAAAATCAGAAAAAATACAAATTATCACCTTACCACCATCAAATTGGCCAGAAGAAAAAAAAACAAAGGTGGAAAAATTCAATACTGGGAGGTGTCTATGGGAAGATAGATAAATGAATTTAATTTAAATGGAGCTATCTGACTGAGAAATTATTTGGGATTGTGCGAGCAAAATTACAAAATAACTTGTGCTCTTTGACCCAGATGTCTGGAATTGTACTTAAGAAGGTTATTAGCAAGAAAAGACCCATATGTACAAACATTTGTAGTAGCATTATTTGTGATAACAAAAAGTTAGAAATAAAATATGTGCCCAATGATTAAGAAAAGGCTGAACAAATTATGAAATATGAATGCTATGGAATGCTATTCCACCATAAGGAATGATAGATAGATCCAACATGGCAGTGTCAAGCCTGAGCCAAGACACAGTGAGGATTAAAGCAGTGGGCAGGGGCTCTGGAAAACAGTGTGTACCTGAGCCCCTAGCATGGTGGGGGTAAAGTGGTGAGTGAGCCAAAGGAGGGGGCAGAATGAGAGCAATTGGTAAGCTAACTCCTAAGGATTTAATACAGTGTTATTATTTTAAATGGTATTTTTCTTTTTTACCTACTTCTTCTGTTTTTTTGTCAACATACATCCCAGACCACTTGTTTGACACCATGGACATCTTCTGACACACTGAGATGGGAATGTTTTGTCCTTCCTTTTTATTTATGATGGAGAAATGTCATGGTGAAGTGGGTAGAGAGCTGGCCTTAAAGCCAGGATCACCTGAATTCAAGTCTTGCCTCTGACTGTGTGACCCTGGGCAAATCACTTTAGTTCTCAGTGGTCTGGTCAACTCTCTAAGTTGTAGAGAAAGTGCCAACTCTGCGTTGGTCGAGGGAGCTCCCTCACCTGGGAGTTCTCTGTACCAATGAAACCAGTTTCTATCCCTATCCCTAATTGATGGCCATGAGCAAAGCTTCACTCAAAGTGTTGCTACAAATTATCATTAAACATGACTCAATGTCACATATCACACTCAAGAGGAGGCAAGACTTCACCCAGGCCTTGTAGACTAGTACATAGCTGAAATGTCAATCTTATACTTGAACCCCAGAGTCCACAGTGACCCGGAGTTGGGATCTTCTCAGTCCAGTAATCAATGCCTCTCCACTAACCTGTGTTGTGTTGCCCTACTTCTAGCCCACAGATGTGCAGCAAATGCGGTCTAGAGGGAGAGTCACATTTGAGAATCGTCTTAAGTATTAGAAGCCAGTGAAACCAGACTCATCCCACCCCCAAGAGAAACAAATCTGTGACTTAAGGATCCTATATCTCAAGCTGGAAGGGACCTCAGGGGCCATGTTATCCAACCCCCTTGTTTTATAGAATAAATAACGGAATGGCCAGGGAGGTAAAGGTATTTGAACCCAGGTTGTCTGACTCCAGAGAGGATGCTATGACTCGAGAAAATACCATGCTGCCTCCAAGCTTTGGGGGTGGGCTAATTACTGCCAGCATGAGATTGATCTGCCCAGGAACATTTTCTTTACCAAGCAGGCCCACTTGAGAGCCAGCTTGAGCATTTTCCTCCTCCTCCTCCTCCTCCTCCTCCTCCTTCTTCTTCTTCTTCTTCTTCTTCTTCTCCTTTTTCTTCAGTATGGCCCTCTTACTACCCCACTTACTCCTGGCCTTTGTTGCTGCCTTCTCCCTACCTCATTCCTGCAAGGACAAGGGTTAAGGCCTCTTTTGCCCTGTCTGGACCATGTAATGACCCAGTGCTGAAAGGATTTTGCATATTGGTATGACATGACACACCCAGAGTGGTTCCTTGGCTCTCCCCAACCCCATGACAGTGGTAATGGAGCAGGATGTTGCATCAGTTTCCATTCAAGCTCTTCCTCTACCTTTCCAAGTGGCATCATTATCACTCTGAGACTTCCAGTGGAGGATGAAGAAGGGCTGGATCTTTCCACTTCAGCATTCCTTGTGAACTTAGACCAGGGCCCCTGGCTCCCTTTTCTGATTTTGTGTTTGTTCTTTCCTAATCTTAATTAAATAAGTACCTTGAGATGGACTTTTCCAGGCTTGGAGGACACTTTAAAATTCAAGAGGTCCAGAGGTGTTGGGTTCCATCAGAGCAAAACTTAAGGCAGAGGAGGAATCTCTGGAAACTGCTCCAGTGCTCTAGGAGAGGATGAACACTGACAAGAAGGGAGATGGCTCGAGCCTGGAAATTTTATCAGAAGACATGTGCCTGGAATTGTTTTGACAATATAGAGTTGACATGAAATGTAAAATCCCCAGTTAGCTGTCCTGAAAACCATTTATGTTCTGATGAGGTTTAAGTATCAGTTTCTCAGAAGACTGTAACAGTGGTTATAAGTTAAATGATTGAATCTTTTTTGTCATTTTCTGTGAATTTTTTATGTTTAGCATTTCTTTTGTATATAGGAATAAATTACCTGCCTCATTCTTGACTAATTTTATGCATCAAGTACCTTTTCACTTTCCCTTTTGGAGGAAAAATCCTAGATTTGAGGTGTAACCTAAGCTATAAGCAAGTTCTTTCTCAGAAGCTTGGATGGGGATTGAATGAGTGTGAGAATAGGGACCCAAGCCCCATTCCCTTCATTAGAAGCTAGGCTCCCCAGGACTTAACTCAATCCAAAGTCCAAACCACATTCTTGGGTCCAGAGCAGGGAACTGGTACAGTATCCTAGCTTGCTGTGGGCCCAGCAGCAGTTCCTCAGTATGAAAAAGGAAACAATCAGGCTTTCACAGGTAGTTTTCTTCAAATAGACTGCATTTTTACAGTCATGGGGAATACAGGATACTATTTATGACCAAATTTTTAAAAAGGTATTTGACTAGGTAGAGCAAATGTAGCCTTAAAGGGTCTCCACTAAATGATTCCAAGGTACAACCAGACCCGTGACTTCATCAGAGTAGGAAAATATTTGTGTAGAAACTCCTCCTTCACCACCACCACCACCACCACCATCATAGCTAGAATGCTTGGTCAAGGTTTGCAAAATACTTTATATGTATTATTCCATTGGGTTCTAACAAAAACCCTGTGAGGTTAGTGCTGTTATTACCCCCATTTTACAGATGAGAAAACTGAGACTCAAACTTTAAATGACTTGCTCAAGATCATGCAACCAAAATGCCTGAGGCAAGATCTGAGCCTGGGTTTTCCTGATTCCAAGTCTGGCGCTGTACCCCCTGCCTACCCGAATATAGGTCGTGCAGCTCATCTTTTAACAGCCTAGGGCACAAATGAGAGGTTAAATTCCTTACTCATGTATGTGTCAGAGGCAAGACTTAGGCCCAGGTCTTCTGGACTCCGTGGCTGGTTCTTTATCCGCTCTGCTATGGAGCCTTGTTCCGTGTGTTAAGATTATACAAAATCCTTTGATAAATGCAACCTCAGAGCTAGTTAACATTTATATAGTGCTTTAAGGCTTGCAAAATCCTTCATATATATTATCTCATTTAACTTTCTCTTTTGATTATCAGTAATGAACAAGATGTTAAGCAGGAAGATACATGTTTGCCAAAGGTCTTGGCCACTATAATGGAGGATGTCCTGTGTAGAGGACATAGAGAAGGGGTTTCCTTCCTTGTTGATAATGAGGTCTGAAAGAACTATCAGAAAGGCAGCATGGTGCTATTGAAAGAGTGTAGGCCGGGGAACTTGCAGACTGGTTCTGTAAAATTCCAGCACCAGCACTTACTAGCCGGATGACCAGGGGCAAGTCTCTTAACCTCTCTGAGCTTTAGTTCCCACATTTATAAAATGGAGATTGGTGCCTCTTCTCACCTTGATGGCTGGCTAACTAGAAAAGGATTGCGGAAAAAGAAGGGAAGACTCCTATATGAGAGGTGAATCTAATTGTGGGGAAGGGCATGCAATAAGTGTGTCAGAAGAGGGCTGTCCCTGTGCCCCCTGCCCAACCTCACCCTCTCACCACACCTTCCAAGGCCTAAAGGCTCCTGTCATTAACCCAATAAGGGCAGCCTAGAAGGGGAGCTATCCAGTAGTTAAAGAGAAGTTGTCCTAGGGAAGCTGGGATTAAAGCAGTGAAGTCTATGGGGAGAAGGAAGCTATCAGTCATGGGCTCCTGGAGATAATCAATTGCTTCTAGTCAAAAATCTAAAGGGCAATTCCTCTATAGTTATAGGGAGGGGGGAGGGGATTTAAAGAAGAATCCTGGAACAAACAAATGACACACCAGGGGACTGAAAGATTCTGCAGAATCATTTGCTGATCTTTAGAAATCACTGAGAATAAGAGACGTACTAGAAAATTAAAAAGCAAGAGTACCAGTTTTGAAAACGAGATGAAGGCTGAACCCAGGAGCTATATAGACTGGTCAGATTGACAATGATCCCCGGGAAAAATTCTAGGACACATTACTGAACAGATGATTCATGAGAAGGGAAATCGGTGATTGATAAGAGGTAGCAGAAGTTCACTAAGAAGTCGTGCCTGGCTAGCCTCATGTTCCTTTTCTTTCCCAGGATACTGGGCAAGAAGTAGAATGGTACAATGGAAAGAATACTGGCCCTGGAGTCAGAGGACCCGGATTCAAATCCTGGTTCTGCCCCTTACTACCTATATGTCCAATCATTAGATTATGATCTCCTTTGTGGCAGGGACTGTCTTGCCTTTCTTTGTATTCCCTGCACTTAGCCCTATGCCTAGATACAGTAAACTCTTAATAAATGTTTGTTGACTGACTGACTAACTGACTTTAGGCAAGCCAGTCACCTCTCTGGGCCTTGGTTCTCATCTGTAAAATGAAGGATTTGAACTAGATGACCTCTAAGGGCCCAACTTACAACTTTCAATCTACGATCTTAAGTCTGACAGATCAGGGGAATGCTGCAGACAAAGAGTGTCTAGATTCCAGTAACTCATTTAACAAAGGGTTTTTTTAATTTTTTTTGTTATTGTTTTTGTTTAGCAATTTCTTTGTGGAGAAATAAGATTGAAAAATATAAACTGGATGATAATATAATTAATGTGCTTGTTGCTGTTTGAACAATTCCATCCAAATACAGAATGAGATATGGTTTTTGAGTTTTTGTTGTTTTTTTTTTTTTGGTGAGGCAATCAGGGTTAAGTGACTTGCCCAGGGTCACACAGTAAGTGTCATGTGTCTGAGGTCAGATTTGAACTCGGGTCCTTCTGATTCCAAGGCTGGAGCTTTATCCACTGTGCCACCTAGCTGCCCCTGAGATATGTTTTTTGGGACATGGCCAATGAGGGAATTTATTTTACCTGACTATGCATATTTGTTATAAGGGTTTTCTTTTTTTTCTCATGGGAGGTGGAGCAGGGGGTGGAGGGATGGAGGGATGGAGATAAAATAGATTTGTTTTCATTTTAAAAAAATAAAATTGGGGCAGCTAGGTGGCACAGTGGATAGAGATCTGGCCTTGGAGTCAGGAGGACCTGAGTTCAAATTTGGCCTCAGACAATTGATACTTACTAGCTGTGTGACCCTAGGCAAGTCACTTAACCCCAACTGTCTCACCAAAAAGCAAAGAAAAAAAATTTAAATATTAAAAAAAAATTTTTTAAATAAAATTAAGGGGGCAGGTAGGCACAATAGATAGAGCTCCAGTCTTGGAATCATGAGGACCTGAGTTCAAATCTGGCCTCAGACACATAACACTCACTAGCTGTATGACCCTGGGCAAGTCACTTAACCCCATTGCCTAGCCAAAATAAATAAGTAAATAAATAAAAAGAAAAAAATTAAAAGAAAATATATATCCAAAGAATACTGATTAATGGATAGAACAGAACCCATAGTAATCTCTAGTGGTGTACCCCAGAGGTCATAGGAATCCTGTATTTGGAAGGGATCTCAAAGGTCATCTAGTTAAATCTATATCTGCATAGGAATCCTTTCTGCAAGAGAGGACCAAATGGTAGGCATCTAGCTTCTAGTTAAAGACCTGCAGTGATGGGGAAACTCACTACTGCCCTTGGAGCAGCCCGTTCTACTCCTGAACAGCTCTAATTGTGAGGTTATTAAGATGTTTTTTGTTTATGTAGAGCCAAAACCTTCCTTTCTGAGGCTTCTACTCATTATTCTTGGTTCTGCCTCTGGTGCTGAGCAAAATAAGTCTAATCTCTCTTGCACACTACAGCTTGAAATACCTGAAGGTAGCCATCATGTTCACTCCCTATCTGACCTCTACCAAGTCTTTTGTCTAGGATAAATACCTTTGTTCTATTGATCAGTCCTATGGTCTGATTTCCAATCCCTCAAAGAAAACTTGGGGAGGGGGGTACATTCAAGCTACCTGAAAATACTTGAATGCTTGGGGGCAAAGGATTAGATTTGTCCTGTGTATCTTCAGAACACAACAAGAAGTCACAGAGATATTTAAGCTCAATAGGAAGAATTTCCTAATTATTGGAGTTATCCAATTGTAGAATAGATGCCTTTGTGAGACAGTGAGCTCCCTGTCACTGAAAGTGTTCAAGTGGAGGCTGGATAATCCCTAGTCAGGGATATGATTCTTGTATTGGCAGGAAGGTTGTCTAGATCAGGGCTTCTTAAACTTTTCCCACTGAGACTCCTTTTCGTGTTTCGAAGCATTGCATGGCCTGAGGGCACGCGTCATGCAAAGTACACATGCTTTGTGTTCAGAACCAAGGCTGCAGTGAAGTTGCTGGTGCAATACGGACAAGCACTGCCAGAAACACCTTGGATTCATTACACGTTTGATTTTGAATTAATTTTTGGCCGTTGCGTGTTCAGAAACCTTTTACTCTTGCCAAATTTTTCATGACACCATATGAGGTCGCAGCCCACAGTTTAAGAAGCGCTGATCTAGATGGTATCTGAAGTCTCTTCTGGGATTCTATGATCCTGAGATAAAAGGACAATGGCAGTTTCAGAAAAGAGAATCTCAGAAGTTAAAGGAGAAAAAATCACAGAGTAAGACACAGAGAGATAGAGACACAAAGGAATTCAGAGACACAGACAGACCTTGAGGCAGGAAAACAGGGGAGGAGGCAGATGCACAAAGACAGAGTCAGAGAGAGAGAGAGAGATGGAGAGAGAAATGGAGGGGGGAGGGAGGGGGAGAAAGAGAGAGAGGGGGAGAGAAGTGGGGAGAGAGAGAGAGAGAGGAAGGTAGAGAAAGACAGAGAGAGAAAGAGAGAGAGAGAGGGAGGGAGGGAGAGAGAGACAGAGAAAAAGAGAGACAGAGAGAGAGACAGAGAGAGAGACAGAGAGAGAGAGAGACAGAGAGAGAGAGAGACAGAGAGAGGATGGCAGACTCTCAGTCATTTGGTTACCTCCCAAAGCTCAATACTTGGAGGCTGGAGGGGGAAGCCGCTTCCTTACCAACCTCAGGTTACCTTATACCCCTCGAGCCTCATTAGGGCTAAGCCAGCTTGGCATTAATTAGGGGCCATGCTAATGGCTTGGAAGATTGGCCAGTTCCGGGGACGCTGATGAATAGAGACCTTGCTGAGATTTATTCCTAATTATCTCATTTGTCTCCCCCCATTACTCTTTATGGCCAGGATTTATGAAGCCATTAGGGGGGCCCAGCCAGGCCAGGATGAGCTGGGAGCCGCAAGACGCTTCATAATAATAACAATAACAATAATTGCCATGTGCGAGATGAATGGGGAACAGTCCTTCTGCTTGCCACCCCAGGTTTATCTGCCCCCCTGCTCCAGTTCTCAGTTCTCCATTTATCTACCCTCCTGAGTTCTCAAGTACCCATGCCATAGGTCACAAGCCCTCTCTAGGTCCTAAGTCCCAACCCCCAATTCACTCTAACCAAGCAGGGCAACCCTCTCTCCAGCCCACAGCCAAGAACTGCTCCCAAATAGGCTTTACTGTTGCCACTTGCCTGGAATAATTTTCTGTTGCTGCCACTCTAGGACTCAGAGTGGAAAGACTTCTCTAAAACCGACCACCTAGGTCTCTCTTACTTTCTCTTCTTCACTTTTTCACTCTTCCTTCAACCTGCTCACTAAAATCCAGCATGCACGCTCTGCCAAAGTGTACAACTTTCCCATTTGGTAGTCTTGGGTAGAAACTCTATATAGAAGAGTCGAGTTATAAGCTCACAGACTCATAGGATTTAGCACCAAAGACCATGTAGAGGCTGATTAGTCAAACACTCATTTTACAGATGAGGAAACTGAGGCCCATAATTGATGTCCAAGATCACATAGGTAAGAAGTAGTATAGGAGAGATTTGAACCCTAGTCTTTTGATTCCAAAATCAGCACTCCACAATTACAAATTATACCACATTACACAGGCTCCTATTCTTTAGAAGGCTTGGTATATATATCGTTTAGAGCCAGAAACAGTCCCTCTCAGGTGATCCCTACCAGTCAAAAAGTCCATTCCCTAACCCTGAGTCCTTAGTGTTACTGTCCTTTCTTATTGCCATGAACAGCTCAGATTGGGCATGGCCCCTCAGGTCACTAAAGAAACAAAGTCCTTTTCCATCTGGAGTTGTGCTTCCCAGAGTTGTGGGTTTTTTTGGGGGGGAGGGGGTAGGCAATGGGGTTAAGTGACTTGCCCAGGGTCACACAGCTAGTAAGTGTTATGTGTCTGAGGCCGGAGTTGAACTCAGGTCCTCCTGAGTCCAGGACCAGTGCTCTATCCACTGAGCCACCTGGCTGCCCCACCCCCCAGAGTTGTGTTGAGGCACCAGGTGATTTTGCTGTTGGAGAATGCCATTGCCTGTGGTGGTTTTCCGAGCTGGTGCCTACCAGTTCCCTTGTCTGTATTGAGGTTCTTGGGGGTCCTGGTGTTGGTCTACTCCATCAACCTGAATCTCAGGATCTCCCCCTGGTATGATAAGGTGGGGCTTGCCGCTGGCTTGTTGGGACGTCTCCAGTCCCATACTGCTCCCCTTCCCCCAGAGCGAGAGGGGCCTTTCCCATTAATCCCTCAAGCTTCCTGGGGTACAAGACTATTGTGCCCTGTCTTTTTGCTGGCTCAGGGTTTTTCCTGGGTCAATGTTTTCTGGATTTTCAGAGGTCAATGAGGGAGGCTGAGAGTGACTTACTTCTTACTCTGCCATCTTGGCTCCTGGAAGCGGAAGTCTAGCCCTTTCCTCTCTGGACTCCAGGTCTCTTTGGCTTAGAGTGGAAACTCTTCCCCACTCAACCACCTAAATCTGTGACTGGGCTGGTGTCCACTGGGCTCTGGGCAAAGGAATCCTATGACTAGCTTATCTCCTGGTGTATGCATTCATTTCCTCAGTCATGATTCCTGAATTGCATCTCTCATATCCTATAGCACAATGTGGTATCCTGTTTTCGCTTCTATCTTTCTGTTTCTCTGCCTCTTTTTCTTTTTCTGTCTCTATATCTCTGTTTGTCTATCATGCTGCTTTTCTAGAAGGCTCATTACTCCAGACTTTTGTTTTTGGGTTTTCTTCAATCTCTCTTTCAATGTATAACTTCATTAAAAAGACTTATCGACGCTTTGAAATTCCACTCCCTTCCCTCCACCCTAGTGCTCTCCCGAGTCACCTAGTGGAATGTAAGTTTCTTGAAAACAGGGACTGCTTCCTTTTTTTAAAAAAAACAAAAACAAAAAAAACTATCTATATTATCTAGCACAGTACCTGGTACTTAGGAGGTGCTTAACAAATACCTATAGAATAAAATTGAATTGAAATCAATTTATATCCTAGCCTGACTCAGTCATCCCTCCACCTCTTCAATAGGTGGCATTTTTTTCTTCAGGTATTATCAGTTCAAGTACATATTAGCCTGCTTCACTACTTACTACCTATTTGACCTTCAGCAAGCCAATTTCTCTTTCTGGGCCTTAATTTCCTCATCTGTAAATTATTTCCTTATAGTCACCATCTTGCTTAAGAAGTCCCAGTTTCCTTTATAAGATGCCTCTCTAGGCCTTTTCTATAAACGGAGGGATTTAGAATAAAATGAATGAATCAGTGAATGAGTATTGTCTAAGGTCTCTTCCTATCTGACATTCAATATTTCATGATTCCACTCCTCAATAGGACAATCTTCTCATTATCCCCTAAACCCCAAGCTTTTTCACAACTCCTTTATCATGTCATTGTCCCCATTCCTATCCTTCATCTATATAAATCCTACCCATCCTTCATGACTAGGTATTTCTTCATGAAGCCTTCCATGAACATTCCCAAACATTAACCATCTCTCACGTCTTTGAATTCCTTATAGCATTTATTATTGGTACCATTTCCTTGATAATTAAACAAACATTGCTTTGTGTTACCATTTAACCAAGCAACTTTCAAGTGTACAAGATCTTTATACTAGACTGCAAGCTTCTTTAGGGCAGGAAATGGTTCTCATATTTCTTCTGTATCTTCTATACAGTCACAAGACGAGTTTGTATGTCTTTATGGATTCTCTAAATATATAAACATGGCTCCCAGGTGACATGGCTGGATATCTCTGGAATCCGGATCACCCCTCTCCAAGGGGAACTTCAATTTCTACCTTGAGGGGAACAGGAGAAAGACCATGACTAAGTATTTGTTCTTTCCCTGGGTAAGGGGAATAGTCTTTAGCTTATACTTGCCAGCTTAGTTCCTTCCCAGGAAATGCTGATTACACAAAAGACTATCACAAATAGCAAATAGTGAGTAAACTCATTTATCCAAGCAAACAGAAATCAGAGAGGTTATACAGATTAGAATATACCAAAGTGGGTACAAGAATGAATGAGCCCTTTACCTAGGAACAAGATGAGATCACAATTCAAATCAAAAGAGAGGGTTTACTCTTACCCAAGAAGGGTAAGGCAAGGGAGGCAAGCTGGAAATCAAAGACATATAGAAGGGCTGGCATCTCCTACATGTCTGAGGTTTCTCTCTTTCCAACCATGTCTCTCTGAAAGAATCACTGGAAACTCACATGTCTCTGATCCAAGAATCTCTGGTAACAATTTCATCAGTCCCTTGTGAAGCACTAAACATTGAACCCAACATTCTCTCCACCAGTCTGGAGTCATTGCTCCCTCTGCGTGTGAGCCAAAAGCAAAATGCCCCAAACTTGGTTGGAAGCCTAGTTAAACAGGGCCATGCACATAACAGGTACTCTTGTACTCATTGAAAGAAGAGAGAGGAAGAGGGAGATACAGACAGATGGAGAGAAAGGGATGAGGAAGAAGGTAAAGAAGAGGTAAGCAGCATGGTGGAGGAGAAAGAAGGTGGGGTTTGGATTCATTTGGAGAACCTAGGTTCAAATCCCAGCTCTTTACTTACTATTTGTGTGAGCCTTGCTAAGCCCCGCTTTTCTCTGAACCTGTTTTCTCATAAGATGGGAAAACTCTCTAGACTCCATGGTTCCCATCCACCCATCCAGGCCTCAGTCTATGATATTATGAGGAGGAGAGAAAGAATATGCCTGTAGGAGAAAAGAGGACAGAGAAACAGACAAAAACTAGATAGGGAATGTACTGATGAGAGAGAAAGAGAGAGAGAGAGAGAGGAAAGGAGGAGAGAAGGAAAAGGGAAAGAGAAAGACAGAAATAGGCAGACAGACAGAGAAGGTGGTGAATTCTCCTCTTCCCTCTAAAGTCCCTGCATAGAGCAGCTACCTCCCTGATCTTGGGATCTCCCTAAAGTACAGCCAGAATTCAAATGTAGTAATAAGGTGTTTCTTCCAAATTTCCATCCTAATAGAATTACTGGCCAGTAATTACTTAGCATGTCAGAGAATCTACCCAGACCCCAATTAGACATCTGAGAACATAATTGAACCTTAATTAGAAAAAAATTGTGAAATAAGAAAAATTATTACTTATCTTCATTTTATTTTTATCCCCTCCCTTCCAGCTAAATCCGTTCCTTTTCTTTCTTTCCCTACACCTGGCCCTCCTCCTTTCCCAAAGGCTTGAACAATTGGAGGCAGAGTGGGGACAAGAAGAGGTAGAAGACCATGGCATCAGTCTTGACAGCATCACTGCTAAGAGGACTCAGTGGTCACAAAGTACTCAATCCTTTAGAAAGGTATAAAGCAGTGACTAGTGTCCCCCAAAAGCACTGGATTAGGCATAAGAAGAACTGGGTTCCAGTACTGACTCTACCACTATGCTTGACCCTATGCAGTATGACCTTAGACAAGTCACTTCATCTCCTTGGGCCTCAGTGTTTTCATCTGCAAAATGAGTAGGTTATACTAAGTATTCTGCCTCTAAGGTACCACCTACTGTTTATGTTTCTAAATGACAAAACCAAGGGATACATACTAACCATTGTCCAAATTATGGACCCCAGACTATCTATACTCACACCAGAATTTCCATCAGGATTCTACATAATTATAGAGAAAGTGAGAGACAGAGAAAGGAGAGAAGAGTGGGGAAGGTAGAAGAAGGGAGAAGAGAGGACAGGACAGGACTGGTGGGAAGGGGAGGAAAGAAGATGGGTGTGGGGGGAAAGGAGGAGAGGAGAGAAGGAATGAGGAAGATAGGGGAGGAGACAGGAGGGGTAGGTGGGAGTGGAGGGAAGGAGATGAGTGAAAGGAGAGCAGAGGAGAGGAAATGAGAGGAGAATTGCATCCCTCAATTTCCTGGAGAAACTACACATAGCATTGAAGAATCTCCATCTCCTGGACCCAATTTCCCACTATGCCCTTACAGTCCAATCCAGTTGGTTTCCTGGTATAATCTCCAGCTACTTCCAAATATCAGCATAAGCATCACTTCCTAAAAGAGGCATTTTATGATCCCTGCAATTAATAATATTCTCTCCCTCTTGAGATTATTCTGCATTTACTTACTTGTATACATATTATATCCCCTTAGTTGAATGTAAGGCTCTTGGGGGCAGGTGGTATTTTGTCCTTGTCTTTGCATTCCCAGTGCCTAGCTCAGGGGTGGGGAACCTGCAGCCTCAAGGCTACATGTGGCCCTCTAGGTCCTCAAGTGTGGCCCTTTGACTGAATCCAAACATCACAGAACAAATCCCCTTAATAAAAAAGATTTGTTCTGTAAAACTTGGACTCAATCAAAAGGCCGCACCCAAGGATGTAGAAAGCCACATGTGGCCTCGAGGCTGAAGGTTCCCCACCCCTGGCTCTAGCTCAATGTCTTGGGCATTTTTTTTTTCTTCCAGACCTGTGCTTTCATGATTCTTGGTGAGAAACTGCCTACATTAATGAATGTTGACACCTTTGCAACTTACAGTTTTAAAGAGTTGTCTGGGGCACTGAGAAATTGAGTGACTTGTCCTGGGTCACACAGTCAATTTGTATCAGAGGCAGGATTTGAACCCAGGTCTCCCTGGCTCTGAGGCCTGACCTCTATCTCCTCCTCCATGCTGCCTCTATCTTGAGCATAGGAGGTCTCCTCCAGGTCCGTACAAATGTATCACACTCACTCCTATGCCCATGTCTTTGCTTTCGCTCTTCCCCCTTCCCATACTATTCTTACCCCACACATCCCTCCTTTATTCCGTCAGCTATCCCCATAAATATCCACCCTTCAAGGTCCAACTCACATTGCATCTCTTCCCTGAAGCCTTCTTGGACCCCTTGGGTGCTACTGATTTTTTTTTTTCCTTCTCTAGACTTCTAAACCACTCAGTGTATACATCCTAAAGTTTAGCACTTAATCATATATAATGTCTTGTTTTCTTTTTCACGCGTATGTGTCTGGTCTCCCCATTGAGATTATAAATTCCTTGAACTATGCCTTCTCCCTTTCTTATAAATCCCTAGTGCCTAGCACAGTAGGAGCTTAATTGACCGAGGCAGTGAGCTCTCTGTCTCAACTTGACCACTCCAATAGTTTCCATCTGTTTGATTCACACTTTCAGAAGAGTTTACTAAAATCTGAAAGACCAAATAAGTTTAGGATACTACTGAAGAATCCAAAGAGATACCCTTAAAATTAATCTAGTTTTGTTTTTACCATCTTGGAACAAAATGGTGCCAACATACAATTTTCAAAGGAGCAGATCTCTTGTGGCTTTTTCTGAATGTCATCAAAATTTGGTAAGGGTATGGATTATAGAGTGAGGTTTGACAATTCAGAGAACACTAAGCAAATATTATCCAGTGGACCTAGAGTTGTCCACCCTTGTTTATTCTTGAAGTAAAAGAGGGAAAGAGAGTCTGAAATTTCCTCTGGCACAGAGTAGTTTGAGCTTAGTGTGAATTAGAATTTTTAATCAGGAATAGGGGATTAAGCTACATTTGTGGAATTTTTTAGTAGATGAGGAAGAGCAGAGCGGCAAGACTCCAAGCCCCTGACCACTTGCCTGATAGGTTGGCTCTCAGATTAAAGGCCTTTTTTCCCCTCCTGCTGTGGGTGAGGTTTTTTTTTTTCTAATAATGCTGAAAAGATCTTCTGATGCTTATGCTGTTGGTTACAATTTAAAAGGTGTCCCTACCCCCCAACCTCAGCAAATCCCTCTTGTACCTTCCCTCTCCCAATTTCTCACTATTTTTTACCACAGCCAGTAGAATCCTGGGATTATAAATCAGAGGTTATCTAGCACAACTCCCTCATTTTATAAATGAGAAGATTAAGGCCAAGGAAGTGCGCTTGCCCTAGGTGACTTTCCCAAGGTCACACAGATAGCGAATGTCAGAGGTAGGATTTGAACCCAGGTCTTCTGACCCTAGAGCCAGCACTCTTTCCACCACACCAAACTGCTTCCTTAGAGCTAACCATGTTCACAGACTACAGGTCACTGGAAGAACTCCTATGGTTGGAACTGGAATAATATTAGTTAACAGGGTCCCTAGGATTTGGAACTAGAAGGGGCCTTAGAGATCAACTTTATTTTGTAGAGGAAGAAACTGAGGTGAGGCCCATAGAGGGAAAGTGAGTTCCTCAAGAAGGTCACATAAATTATAAAGAGCAGAGCCAGGATTTAAACCTAACTCCTATGACTCCATCTTTAATTACCTTTTCATTATACTCAGAAGTTGTGATGTCACTGAGAGATAAGCTTTGGAGGGGTATAGAGGGACAGCTCAGTAGCTGGCAGAAGTCCCCTCTTTCTTCCCCTTCCCTGTTGTTGTTATTGTTGAGTTGTTTCAGTCATATCTGACTCTTTGTGACTCCAATTATAGTTTTCTTGGCAATGGTACTAGAGTGATTTGCCATTTCCTTCTCCAGCTCATTTTGCAGATGAGAAAACTGGGACAAACAGGGTTAAGTGACTTGACCAGGGTTACACAGCTAGAAAGTGAGGCCAGATTTTAACTCAGGTCTTTTTGACTCCAGGTCTGGCACTCTATCCACTATGCTACCTTGCTGCCCCCCCCCTTCCCTAACCTTTCCTGAAAAGTACAGTGTATCCTATAGGTCACAAGCCATGTGCCTAGGTATGCTCTTGGCCTTCTGTAAATATGGAATTAGGGTGGAGTGTGAACAGGTATCTGCACCAACAAACATCCCTAACAGGAAATGACTCAGGTATAAAGACAGCAACATACAGACCTTGTGGCCCATTTTGGAGGCTCTGGGCTCACACCAATGGGTTCAACTCTGAAGGTTTCTCACTAATCATGCTCTTTGACTCATGTACCTATTCAGTGTTTCTGAAGTGCATATTAGAATTTGGCTTATGATGAAAAGAGCCCTAAGCTCCCATGGAAGCATTCAGAATAACAAAACATTGAATCTAGAACAGATTTTATTTAACCCTACATAAAATCATGAAGGATTTACATCTGAATCCATAAGCAGTTACAACCTAGCTTCCATATCCACCGAGCCTTTGTTCCCTAAGAGATCTAGGCAGTCATCCAGACTTAAAGTACTGCCATGACTGGGCCTTCCTCACAAGGAAGAACTCAAGATTGCTAGCGGGTCAAGCAACCCTCTTGAATGGCGAACTTCACCTTCTCCAATGACTGATATAGTCCTCCAGACATAAAAATCCTGTCCTGGTTGGGCCTGTCTTGCAAAGGAAAATAGTTCTCTCCGACACATACTAACTTTGTGACCTGAACAAGTCAGTTAACATCTGAGTTCTCTAGACACTTCTCGAAGACTGTAAGTTACAGAGAAGTACATTGGCTGCAGGTTCCTCAGAGGAAATTTCCTCATCTGGGAGCCTCCTTTACCAATGAAATCATGGAGCCATTATCTATTCCTTGCCCTGTTTCTCTGTCAGATCTGAATCTTTGTAGCCCTGAATTTCCAGGTCAAGTCCAAGAGGATATTTCAGGCATGTGAACTAGCCAATAACTTGAGTCATTGCTAAGACAAAGACCTCATCAATGGGGCACTTAGGACAAGGGGAATTTATACCTTGTCTAGGGAATTCAGATCCTGTAAAGAGGATGTGAGAGGAAGGAAGCTGACCGACTCCTACAGAGGCATGTCTAATATATATGTGTACATATATACACATATGAATATGTATATGTGCATGTATATGTATATACACATATGCATATATAAACACATACATGATGTACACTTATATCTCATGTTCGCATTCCCCCATACACACACACACACACACACACACACACACACACACACACACACACGCACACTTGTTTACTTAAGTAAAGAAGCCAAGGCCTAAGTAGTTTGAATTCATCTTGAAAAGTATCCCAAAAGCCCACAGATACTCAGGGGAAAGAATTAGAGTGTGTGTAGGAAAGCCATATAAAAAGTCCTTTGAACATACATTCCCATTTCCTTGTGGTAACAGAATAATCATAGCAGTTATACAGTACTTTAAAGATGGCAAAGTGCTTTACATATGGTATTTCATTTCAATCACCAGCTTGAGATGAGTGAGTGAATATCCATTCTGTCTCTTCCTCCATATGACTAAAAACTCCCTAAGAGCAGGAATTAGGTCTGTTTCTTCCTCAGTGTCCCTCATGGTGCCTACCACTGAGCCTGGCACCCAAGCAGCCATCAGAAAGAATGAGGAACCAGTTGGAGCTGTGTGCAGGAATTCTGTACTAATGGACACCCAGAAAGAGTTAGGTCCACTGACTGGCTGAGATGTCAATCATCATCCACCAATGATGATTTAAATAGGGTGTGATATACCATGGCTGCCTGACCTCATACCCACAGATGGTTCAGTTGTCCAGTGACAAGGGCACAGGAATGCTGGAGCATGCTATATGGGCCTGCTTCTTCCTTCTCCTCTCCCTTCTTCAATATAATAATAATAATAATAATAAATAGCTAACATTTATCCCAGGCACTGTGCCAAATGCTTCACAATTATTGTACAGCCATGCCTTATTTTATTGAGCTTTGCTTTATTGCACTTCACAGATATTGCATTTTTTACAAATTGAAGGTTTGTGGACACCCTGTGTTGAGCAAATCATTTTTCCAACAGCATGTGCTCACATCATGTCTTTGTGTCACATTTTGGTAATTCTCACAATATTTCAAACTTTTTTCATTATTATCATATCTGTTATGGTGATCTGCGGTCAGTGATCTTTGATGTTACTACTGAAATTATTTTAGTGTACCACAAACCACATCCACATAAGACAGCCCCACAGGCAAGTCCCCCATCTCTCTCCCTCTCCTCAGGCCTCCCTATTCCAAGAGACACAACAGTATTGAAATTAGGCCAATTAATAACCGTAAAATAACCTTTAAGTGCTCAAGTGAAAAGAAGAGTTGATCCATGTGACAAACTTCATCTTTGTCTTATTTTAAGAAACTGCCACAGCCACCCCAACCCTCAGCAACCACCACCTTGATCAGTCAGCAGCCATCAACATTGAGGCAAGACCCTTCAGTAGCAAAAAGATTATAATTCACTGAAGGTTCAGTTGATGGTTGGCATTTTTTAACAATAAAGTTTTTTTAAATTAAGGTATGCACATTGGATTTTTTAGACATAATAATATCACACACTTAACAGACTATAGTATAGTGTAAAAATAACTTTTATGTGCACTGGGAAACAAAAAAAATTCATGTGACTAGCTTTATTGTAATATTCACTTTACTGTGGTGGTCTGAAACTGAACCTGCAGTATCTTTGAGGTATGCCTATGTCATTTAATCTTCACAACAACCCTGAGAGGCAGGTACTACTATTATCTCTATTTTACAGATGAAGAAGCTGAAGCAAATAGAGATTAAGTGACTTGCCTAGGGTCCCACAGTTAACAATTATCTGTCTGGATTTGAACTCAGGTCTTCCTAACTCCAGGCCCAGTGCTCTATCCATTGTGCCACATAGCTGTCCTAGGCAGCAGCCTGAGAATCCAAAGTACCTTACTTCTTCTGTTTAGGAAACATCAGAGCAGTAGCAGACATTTATGATGCCTCATGTTACTGCTTATTGAGAAGCAGCATGGTATGACAAGAAGTATATTAGACCTAGAGTCAGGACAGGTAAAAGTTCAAATCCCAGCAGCAACACTTATTGACTAAATGGGGGCAAGTCACCTGACCTCTCAACTCTAGTTTCCTCATTTATAAAATAAGAGAAATAATGTTCATAGTACTTACCTCACAGCGGGGTCATTGTGAAGATCAAATGTAGGTATGCTTGTATGTAAGCTGTGCCCCACAACAGAAGACTCTGAGCTTTTATGAATTAGGTCCAATTTTAGGGGACTACTCCCAAATCATAGCTTTATGGTTCATTTGGCTGCCACCCAGAATTTCTGTTAGGAAATCGCAGAATAAATCTTGTGTCTAGGTGACCATAGATGTGAGTAAAAATGTCATGGGATCATAGATTTAGACCTAGAAGAGATTTTAGACTTAATGGCCTCCATGCTATTTAGTCCCACTCCCTCATTTAGTAGATAAGGAAACTGAAGCACATTTAGGCTAAGTAACTTGCCCAGGGTAAAAAAGTTAGTAAATGTCTAAGACAGAATTAGAACTCAGATCTTCTTGACTATAAGTCTAGTGCTCTATTCATAATGTCAATTTGTTGCCCAGAACCTATACAAGCATTCAAGGAAGTAATGCATATGAAATACAGGACAGTCTTTATTTTACCCTCTTGAAAATGAAGAAAATCAATCAAGCAATAAGCCTTTATTAAGTGCCTAATATGTACCAGACACTGTGCTAGGTGCTGGGGATACAAAGTTTGAGGAAACAATGTGTACACATACAAAATACATATAAAACATATACAGATTGATTAAAAAAATGATTATTAGGAGAAGATACTAGCAGCTGAAGGGATAAGGAAAGGCTTTGTGGAGAAGGTGGTATTTGAGTTGAACCCTGTAGAAAATGAAGAATTCTAAGAGATCAAGGTAAGGCATTTTAGCTTTGGGGGACAGAAAATGCAAAGAATGGAAGTGGAAAATAGAATGTGAGGGGCAGTAAGAAAACCAGTTAGCCTGAGCCATAGTGTAGGTAAAGGGGACTAATGAATAAGACTACAAAAGTAGGTTGTGGGGACATTTTAAAAGCCTTTAAAAGTCACATAGAGTTTGTATTTGACCATAGAGGTAATAGGGAGCTACTGTAGTTAATAAAGGAAGACATATTACTATTTAGTAAAAAACAAACAAACATACAAACAAAAAACCATACACACACTTTGGCAGCTGTAAAGGAATGAACTGAAGTGGAAAAAGTTGAGGTGAGCAAATTAATAGCCCAGAAGAGAGGTGGTGAGGTAAGGGACTCAATTAGAGGGTTGGTTGTGTGACTAGACAGATGTGAAAGATGTTACAAAGGTAGAAATAACAAGATTTGCTACTAATTAGATATGTGGGGTAAGTAAAACTGAGGATTTGAAGAAAACACTGGGGTTGCAAATCTGAGTGACTGGAAGGAGGGAGGCATCCTGTATACAAAGAGTAAAGTTTGGAAGGTGTTCGGTTTTTTTGGGGAAAACATAGTAAGTTCAGTTCTGGATATGTTAAGTGTGAGATAATTATGGGACATTCAGTTCAAAATGTCCAGTAGTTAGTTTGTGATGTTAGTTTCAGAGCTCCAGAGAGAGACTAGCTCTAAATATATCGTTCTCAGAGTAATTCATATTTTGTTGTTGTGGTTTTTTTTGGGGGGGGGGAGAGAAAGATAATAGAGTGCTTTGCCATTTCCTTCTCCAGTTCATTTTACAGATGAGGAAACTGAGGCAAACAGGGTTAAGTTACTCTCCCAAGGTCATATAGCTAGGCCAGATTTGAACTCAGGAAGATGAGGCTTCCTAACTCAGCACTCTATCCACTGTGCCACCCCCTAGCTGCCCATCACTGTATAGCAATGATAATTAAATCTTGTGCACTGATAAAATCATGAAGAGAGAGTATAGAGAGGGAAAAGAAAGGGGTCTAGGACAGAGCCTAGACCCACAGTTGGGGGGGGGGTGGCAGGATTTGGATAATCAAGCAAAGTATACTAAGAAGGTACGCCATGTAAAGAAATCAGGGTCACAAAAAAACCAGAGGATTGAGTATCCAGGAGGAGGGTGGGTCAAGAGATGCAAGGAGGATGAGGATTGAGAAAAGACAATCAGATTTAGTGATTAAAAAAGCATTGGTGACTTTGGAGAGATTAGTTTCTCTTGAGTGATTAAGTGGAAAGCCAGATTGCAAAGAGTTAGAGAATTTGAGGCAAAGAATGTGTAGACTGCCTTTTTCCCCCAAAAATAGTTTGGTTGAAAAATGGGAGAGATAGGATGACTGCTTGCATGAGTGGTAGGGTCTAATGCTTTCTTTTTTTCTTTTCTCTTTTTTTTAAGGCTAGGGAGATAGCCATATTTGTAGACCATGTGGAAGGAGCCAATGGAAAGAAAGAAAATTATTAGACAGATGGGAAGATGATTGTGGGGGCAACCTGTAGGCGGGAATGGGATAAAGGGTAAACTAGTAGAGGGAATGACTTTGGTGAGGAGAAGGGCCTCCTCTTCATCAGAATTTGGAGTAAAGGATGAGAGAAAGTAGAATGATGTCATTGGTTTATGAGATGAAGAGAAGGGGGGAAGGAGAGCTCACAGCAAATGGCCTCTATTTTCTCAGTAAAGTATGAGGTGAGGCCTTCAGCTATGCGGGTAGGGGGAGAGTGAGTTGTGGATAGTTTAATGATAGAAGAGAAAGTGTTCAACAGCTTCTTTGCGTAATGGGACGGGAAATGAATCAGGGAAGGAATAGAAGGATTGCTTTGTTATGGACAGGCCCAGCTGAGATCAGATAAATACAAACATAAATTTGTAGTGGACTCAGTTGAATTGGTTATATGACTTTTTCTAACTATGTTCAACAGCATGCGAGGAAGGATAGAGGAGAAGGAGGGTGGGAATAATTCAGTATTAATCAATTAATCAATGACTATTATAAATGCCCAAATTAACTATGAATGATAAATGATAAATGAAGAAAGATGCTATCTGTATCCAGAAAAAGAACTGATAAATAGATGTGTAGAATAATTTTACATATTTGTATACATATATGTGTATATATATATATATATATATATATACATGTATATGTACCTATTTGTGTCTAATGGTAGCCATCTCTAGGGTGAGTGGGGGAGGGAAGAAAAAAAGGAAAAAAAGAAAAAGAAAAAAGAAATTTACCTGATAACTTTATTACATATTTAACAGGAATAGCAAGTTGCACATAATAGATTTGCAGTTTCATGTGCAATTATCTTTACTGATTATACTACACTATGGAAATGTTTTTATTCCACAAATTAAAAATAAAATTAATTAATTTTTTTCAAAAGAGAATTATTATGCACTTATTATGTGCCAGGCACTGTGCTAAGTGCTGGGGATACAAAGAGGCAAAAGATAGTTCCTGCCTTCAAAGAGCTTACAATCTATTAGGGAGACAATATGCAAACAAACATACACAAAGCAAGTTATATACAAGATAAATAAGAAATAATTAACAGAGTGAAGGGACAGGAATTAAGAGGGGTTCAAGAAGGCTTCCTGTAGACGGTGGAATTTTAGTTGGGACTTAAAGGAAGCCAGGGAGGTCAGTAGTCAGAGATGAGGGAGAACATTCCAGGATTCAGTGTTTGACAAGGTATGAATGATGATGATAGGACAAAGCAGCAAAGGATTTGCAAGGAAGAGAGGAAAGTTAAGTTAGAGTAAGTGTGATAACTTGGCAAAGTTCTGAGAGAAGAAGGAATTGGAAGTCAGGTAAAATGAAGAATTGGTTTAGAAGGAATAAGCCAGGGGAGAGATGGAATAGGAGGTTATGATCAGATAAAGGAATTACAGAGGTTTTAATCATGAAATTAGAACTCTTGTGGGTGGTGGCATGTAAAAGGCTGTGACCACCTTTGTGTGTAGCTGAGGCAGAGGAAAAGAGTAGGTGAGCTCAATAGAAGCTAAGCAGACTGAGGGACTGGGAGGCTAGTATGTTTAAGGAAGCATCAACATATAGGTTGAAGTAGCTTAGTATAAGAACTGGAGTTAAGCCAGAGAGAAAGCCTGTGAGACAGGCAGTGAACTTCACAAGAAAAGAGAGAGAATGACCTGAAGGCCAAAAGACAAAGCCACCAGGATCTGAATTGAGTGACAAATTTGGAGATAGTGAATTCCAAAAGAGGAGAATTCGCCAAGTAGTTGTGGCAAATTGTATGAAAGTAACAGTGGCAAACAAGGAGTATGTTGATTACTTGTCTAGGACCACTATGCCACGGGGTATGTGAGAAGTTTGGACTGTTGGGCAGCTGGGTAGTTCAGTAGATAGAGTGCTGGGTCTGGAGTCAGCAAGACCTGAGTTCAAATCTGGCCTCAGATACTTACTAGATGTGTGATCCTGGAGAAGTCACTTAGCCCTGTTTGCCTCAGTTTCCTCATCTGTAAAATGAGCTGGAGAAGGAAATGATAAACTACTCCAGTATCTTTGCCAAGAAAACCCCAAATGGGAGAGTTGGACACAACTGAAATGACTGAACAACAACAACATGTGAAAAAGTGCAAATAGTACTGGGCTATCATGTCATCAAGTGCAAATGGCCAGGGATATCATGTCATCCAGGGGAACCTAGGTCTCAACGAATGTCAGGGGATGGTAGAGTCATGAAAGGAAGAGGTCAAAAGATGGAAGGAAGTTGTTGGGGCAGCTAGGTGGCACAGCGGATAGAGCACTGGCCCTGGAGTCAAGACGACCTGAGCTCAAATTCAGGCTCAGACACATAACACTTACTAGCTGTGTGACTCTGGGCAAGTCACTTAACCTCAATTGCCTCACCAAAAAAAAAATTTTTTAAAAAGAAGTTATTGTTGACTTTTTAAAATTATGGATGGGGAATCACAGAAGGCATAGTAGAAGGAGTGAACAGAACTGGAATGAATCATTGCTGTAGTAGGGTTGAAATGAATGGGAATGTGAGACCAGGAAAGGGTTCTTGAGGAGGGAAGTGCTTTACTCTTAAGCCATTAGAGATTTAATATCGCTAGGATTAGGAGAGTAAAGTGAGAAGGGAGTTTTCAACTCTAAAGAAATCGTCTAGGCTGTCGGGATGGGAATTCTTCTGCTGATGAGGGCCGGTGAGTAAAGGCTATAATGCACAGTAGCCCATGAACAATCTGTAGTATTCCTTCTCTCCCCAGAGAATTTCATTATTCCCCTCAGAGTTTATTCCATCCAGTGGACTCATAGCAACACCCTGTGCTTTGGATCTCCCTGGAAGTATAATGGGGTGCCCCTTCCAGGTGTAGACAAAGAGAATATACAGGGATAGTTGCAGTAGAAACATTGAAAAAAAGAAACTCCACAGGAGGAAAAAGGCACTTAGGGTAAAGATGTCTTCTTTCCTATTGTCTAACTTGCATACGACCGGCATAAAGACTTTAAAGATAATACCGGGGAAACCCTGATTTTTAGAATGGTTTGGTGACTATGGGACAAATGTATATTGCCTAGTTATGTTGTAGATGACAGAAATTAGATTTTTGTTTATCACCATTAGATAGGGTTGAATCATTTCACTGAAGGGACCCTGTTTTGGAATATTAGGACTACCCCAGGGCTGAGCCAAGACAAGCTGAGCTACACTAAACTCAGAGCTCATAGAAAGCTCAAAGTTAAATGCTGATCTTGGGAGAAACTGTGAAGTCTAGAAAGAGACCTCAGAGGTTACACTGCCACCTGCTGCTTACAAGAGCTGGCTGCGGAAGAACAGGTTTTTGGCATTCCTTTTTAAAAAACAAAAACAAAAGTTTTTAATTTAAAATGATTTAAATTTTAAATCAAAAGAACAAAAAACAAAAGTTCTTCATTCTACTTTTTAAAATTCTGAACTTAACAAATGCTAATAAAATGAGTATTTCCATATAAGTAAGTAGAAAAGGAGAGGATTGTACATAAAACTGTGAATCTGTTCTGTAGAGTTCATTTGTCTTTAAATTTGATGCATACATTTCAAACCTATCCTGTTTGTCTGTGGTTCTTCTTTGCCTTACTTCTGTTCTCTTTTTTTTCCCTTGGAAATCCTATCCTTAACCCCCATCTCCCTCTAACCATCCAAGCTACCCCTACCCTCATTAAAAAAAAAAAATCTTTTAATAAATATGCATAGTCAAGCAAAACAAATTCCTACATTTTGCCTCTTTTCTCTTGCAGTGCCACATACTACCTGGGGTAGAAACTGTATAGAGTCCAACCAAGGGAGCCAACCTGAAGACATTCCCAGGCAGATCATAAGTATTTCTGCCTTTTACTCTACCTCAATGGTCCAGAAAAAAAAAAAAAGAATGGCCCAAGCTGCCAGCTGAGAAGCAGCCCCACCCATGAGTGAATCATTGCTTAGAGAGAAAGAAAGGACATCAAGACCTGTAGTAACCAAGTTGGGAGCTGCCCTGGGCACATGTGCTCCCTATACGTGTGTTTCTCTGCTATGGTTCTGTAAGTTTGTGTCCATTTTAACCCCACAGAAACTGAGGACCTCAGTGGGAGACTGTATCCTAAGTTTATGACTGAAATTATTATTATTATTATTATTATTGCATTGCTATTATTCTTTTTTTCCAAAATGTTTTATTAATTTATTTTGAATTATCAACAATCACTTCCATAAGCTTTTGAGTTTTAAATTTTTCTCCCCCTTCCTCCCTACCTTCCTCCCCAAGACGGCTCACAATCTAATATAGGCTATACATATACATTCCTATTAAACATATTTTCACATTAGTGATGTTGTAAGTAAGAATTAGAACTAATAGGAGGAACCACCAGAAAGAGGAAACAAAACACAACAGAAGAAAAAAAGATAGCAAATAGTATGCTTCGATCTCTATTTAAACTCTATAGTTCTTTCTTTGGATGTGGATAGCATTTTCCATCATGAGTCTTTTGGAAATGTCTTAGATCCTTGCATTGCTGAGAGGGGTTAAGTCTATCAAAGTCAGTTATCACTCAACGTGACTGTTACTGTGTACAACGTTCTCCTGGTTCTGCTCACTTCACTCAGCATCAGACCATACAAGTCTTTCCAGGCTTATCTGAAGTCTGCCTGTTCATCATTTCTTATAGCACAATAGTATTCCATTACATTCATATGTTACATTCACAATTATGATTGCTATCTGTGTCTTTCTCTCTATCCTTTCCCCTCCCCATTTATGCTTTTCTTTCTCCTTTCTCCTTTTCCCTCCTCATTAATGTTTTGCTTTTGACCTGGGACTGAGGGAGGCGGTGGCCAAAAGCAAAACATTGCTATTATTCTAGTATTGCCTTTTGTCTAGTAAATGTTTCTGATGATGACTTCATGCAATTTACCTGGCTGATTTGTTAAATGGAAATTATACAAGTGGAAGCTTAGATGTTAAAGTATACAATAGCAAGAGTTTAGCCACTGAGCAGGGTTACTGCCATGACCTTGAGACAGACAGACAGGCAGACAGACAGAGAGTAAGAGTGAGAGTAAGCAAGCAAGTGAGACAGAGAGACAGACACAGAGAGAGAGAAGAGGAGAGGAGAGGAAAGGGAGGTGGATCAGACTCTAAGCCCTTGCTACAGAAGGGAAATAAACTTTGCATTGCTAAACGGCGAGCCACTCAATGATCTAGTAGATTCCACTTTCAACCTAGAGACTCATATGGGCATTGGAAGAGAAATGAACTTAAGAATTCTACATAGGAAACCGCCTGGCATTCTGGTGATTCCCACTTTTATACGGGAGATCTACACAAGCAAGAGACTGATTCAGCCTTATGGGACTCCTCTGATGGCGTAGACACCCTCCCCCCCCCAAAAAAATTAATTTGAGGTTGCCAGAAAGGCACCCTCTTTTCCCATCAGAACTGTTCCGTTCAAATAACTCAGTAATAGCAAAGATCAAAGTCCCTATCTTTACCATCTCCATGTTGTGATCACAGTCCCTTGCTGCTCTTCCACACCCAAGAGCCACATCTGCTCCCCAGCATTGCTCAGGAACCCTCCTTCCCTTTCTCTAGAAGACAGACTCTGGAACTCTCAAACCTGAGGTCACTAGAGAGACAACCAAAAACTGGCCCTGCCCATGAACTTCTCCTCTTCTCTCTAAATGGCTGTGTTCTGGAATTGTGCTGTGCAGGAACTCTCTCTTCTGCCATCCAAGAGGCTGGGGTTCAGGAAATCTCCTACTCCTCCAGAAAGCTGGGACTTAGGAACTCCCATCCTTTGGACCACATGGTTCTCCTCCCCTCTCCATGGATGCCACCTCTCAGGCCGAGTGGTTATGCCACTTCGGTACTGAAACTTTGCCTCTGTTTCTTGAAATCCCAGACCTAACTACCACAGATGGAAAAGCCTCCAGAGTCCACCATTATTATGGACTCTATTTCAGAGGCTCAGGAGTATTAGGGTTGGCTTCCAGTCTATCAAGAATCAGGATTAAAAACTAAGGAACAGGTGCTGATGGGGAACGGCAGGAATAGTGTTACTCAACAGAGTAGGGACTAATTGTCCATCCTTCCTTCCTCACTGATTTAGGGGCTCCACAACCTGGCACAGGAGGGAGTTAATAGGGAGCAAGCCTGATCCCAGATATTACTCCCTCCTTCTTGGACTCCTTCAGGTAGTAATCCTTGTATGAGAGGAGGAGGGGAAAGGAGAGAATCAGGGTGGGGAGGTGGGGGGTGACTGATTTCTTAATTAACAATTAGTGTAGACTGTGTAGTTAATTATATGGTTCCATGTAATTAAGAAGCTAATTAGTGCTGTGTCAGTTAAGATTTAATTAGTCCCCCTTGTCAGGGAAGCTTGAAAGACCCCCATGCTGAAGGCTTCTGACATGGAAGGACTTTGGAGTGGGGAGGCCACTGTGGAGGGGGAGGGGCAGGGAGGAGAGAGAGACAGAGACAGAGACAGAGACAAAGAGAGAGATAGACAAAGAGAGAGGAAAAGAGGGAGACAGAAAAGGAGAGAGAGAGAGCTCAACCCTTTCTCCTACTTACTTTCTTTGAACCCAGTTCTAGGAGAAGATGACTTTTACCTATCCCCCTACTCCCCAACCCCTCTAGGAACTCATCCCACTATTTTCCCAGCTGACCTCAATCATTTCTAACTTTCCTGTAGCTTCTGTTAGTATAGGTTCAGGAACACCTCTGACCCCTGTGGGCACTTCATTCATTGGGGGCTAGTGGTTTCTAATGATGAAAACTACTCAAATTTCTGTAGCACTTTGATGTTTAATAGAGCACCTTCCTTCTAATAACCATGTAAGGTGACTAGTGTATCACCTGAAGCAAGTCACCTGGGGCCCTAGGCCTTGATTTCCTTTTCTGCAAAATGAGGGGGTTTATGACCTCCAAAGTCTCTTCTAGCTCCAAAGCTATGATGCTAGTGAAAATACTATTACTAAAAATATATATACTGTTATTCTCAGTTCATGTATGTAATAATTCTTCCTTCTGAGTTTTCACTTTTCTTCCTGGTTAGCTCCACCTACTTTTTCTAGGTTCTGAAACTAGTATAGCTATTGCCTCATGGATTCTCAAGATTCTCAGATTCCACACATTCCCCCCTTCAGCTAGTCTGGATATAAAAATATTATTTTTTTCGTTTAATTAAACCGAGACAAGGTTGGATATTTCTCAGGTATCTTCTATAAAAAAAAAGCTACTATCTTTTGTTTATTGATATCTTTCATTTATAAATCACCTTCATTTGCTAATACATCTCTCCTTCTTCTTTACCCAGAAAACCATTCCTTATAGCAAATTAGAAAAAAAGAGAAAAGAAAAAAAGTCAGTTCAACAAAACTAACACTCTTCCAGATAGAATTATAAGCAGTGTGTGAGAGTTCTTCATCTCTGCAAAGGAGAGAAAAATGCATTCTTATATCTCTTCATACTTCTTTATGGCAAAATTTGGTTATTATGATTACAAAAAGTTCAGGTTTTCTGAGGTACCACTTCAAACCTCTCAGGTTGGCAAATGCTATCCCCCTCAAGAAAAAAAGAAAAATTACAAATGCTGCAGGGCCTATGGGAAAACAGGCATGAAAACAGGTAGTTGGGCACTATTAATGGAGCTGTGAGCTGGTTCAACCATCCTGGAAAGCAATTTGGAACTATGGCCAAAAAACTATTATACTGTGCTACCCTTTGACCCAGCAATAGCAATACTACTATTGGGTTTATACCCTCAAAGTGATTAGAGAAAGAGGAAAATGATCCATATGTACAAAAATATTTATAGCAACTCTTCATGGTGGCAAAGAATTGGAAACTGAGGGGGTGCCCATCAATTAGAGAATAGCTGAAAAAGTATATGAATGTGATGGACTACTATTGTGCTGTAAGAAATGATGAAAGGAATGGTTTCAGAGACACCTGGGAAGACTTATATGAACTGATACAGAATGAAGTAAGCAGAATCAGAACAGTTTGGACAATAACAACAATATCGTAAAGACAAACAACTTTGGAAAACTTTGGAACTGATCAATATAATGGAAGCAGCCACAGTTCCAGAGGACTTGTGATGAAAAATGCTATCCATCTCCAGAGAGAGAGCTGATGGACTTAGTGTAATTTGAAGCATATTCTTTCTTTCTTCTTTCTTTCTTTCTTTCTTTTTCTTTCTGTCTTCCTTTTTTTAGGACATGGTTAATACAAGAATTTCTTTTGCTTGACTGTCCATATTTGTAACAGGTTTTGTGTTATTTGATTTCTCAATGGGTGGGAAAAGGAGAGATAGGAGAAAGAGAATCAGGAAATAAAAATAAAATAAAATTGAATTTTAAAAAAATCAATTTTTATTTTTATTGTTATTTTTGTTTACATTATGGTAGTCATTGTGTATTCAGTTGTTGTTCAGTCATGTCCAACTCTTTGTGGCCCCCATATGGAGTTTTCTTGGCAAAGATACTGGAGTGGTTTGCTATTTCCTTCTCCAGCTCATTTTACAGATGAGGAAACTGAAACAACCAGGGTTAAGTGACTTGTCCAGGGTCACACAGCTAGTAAGTGTCTGAGGCCAGATTTGAACTCAGGAAGATGAGTTTTCATGACTCCAGGCTCAGTGCTGTATCCACTATGGCGCCACCTGGTTGCCCCAAGTTGCGTGTGTGTGTGTGTGTGTGTGTGTGTGTGTGTGTGTGTGTGTGTGTGTACTCTTTTCCTAATTCTGCCTAATTCCAGCAGAACAAATCTAATCCATCTTCCATAAGATGCCCCTTTAAATCTTGAAGACAGCTATCTCGGTTTGTTCAGGTTAAACATCCCCAGTTCCTTCAATCTGTCCTGAGATTGCAGTAATTTAATAATCTTCACCACCTGATTGTCATCTTCTGGAAACTATCCAGTTTATCAAAGTCCTTACTCAAACATAGCACCTAAAACTGAAGACAATAATTCATGTGGTCTGACCAGAACAGAATACATCATGATTTTTATATCCATATTCCCAAAAGCTATTCCTCTCAATTCAGAGTCAGATTGCATTCACCTTCTTGACTCCCAAATTACATTGTAGACTCATATTAAGCCAACCATTCACCCATCTCATAAAGTGTATATCCCACCAACCCCCAACTTTTTCATTTATCTCCTTATCACAAAAACACAGGATTTCAGAATTAGAAGGAACCTCAGGGACTTTCTACATTTTCTCACTGTCTACCTTCCCCAAATCCCCTTTCCCGCTTAGGAGGCATCAACTCGTTAGCCAATTATGCTTACTTCAATAGTTCAAAGGTATCCCATCAGTATGGGCACTCCCTCCTCCAGGGCAGACTACAACCTCATTCCTGCTTGCTCATCTTGTGTGATATATGTCATGTCCTTAAATCTTCCCATTCATAAATCTCTCATAATATAAACCAACCCTATCTCCCTCTGCTTCCATCCAGTTCTAGGCCTATCTTGTCCATTGGCAGCATCTATCCAAAAGATACTATCAGACTAACTCTATGAGGTATCAACCCAACTACATGGCATAATCTAGCCAATAGGTATCCTTCATCCATTTGGTTTTGCCAATATAGATAGCCAGGTACATCTCAGCAAGTGAAAAATTCTCATTCAGGTCACACCTAACGATGTCAGTGAATCAATCAACAAACATTTCTTGGGCTTTCATTTGGTGCCAGGCACTGGGGTGCTGTGATCTGGGTAAAGATACAGATACAAAGAACAAAACTTTCCCTATTTTCAAGAAGCTTACATTTTAATAGAGGTGACAAGTATATACATAAACATATACAAAAAATATATGATAGCTAACTAACCAGCATTTATAGAGCATTTTAAAGTTTGCAAAATGCTTTAGAAATATTATCTCATTTTATCCTCATAATAACCCTGGAAGGTAAGTGTTATTAACCTTATTGCACAGATGAAGAAACTGAGGCAGACAGAGGTTAAGTGACTTGCCCAGGATCAAACAGCTGGTAAGTAAGTGTCTGAGGCTAGATTTGAACTCAGTTCTTCCTGACTCCAGATCCGGCATTCTATCCACCGTGTCACCTAGTTACCTATAAAAATAATTAATAAAAATTAGTACAAAGTTGTTAAATCGAAGATAGTCTGGGTCTGTGAGCCAAATCTCCCCAACTACATTTTCCATCTGTGTACATGCCTGATTCCCTTCTTCCTTCCTCTCTCCTACCCTAGATAGACTATACTGTCCTTGAGGCCAGGGACCCTTTCTTATTTATTTTTGTACTTTTCAAGATGCCTCCCACAAATGAATGAACATTAAATGTAATACCAACCTTTCAATACTTCTCTTTGGTGAAAGAGGATTGTTGAACTGGAGGGGCTCTTTACAGCTTAATTCAGGATGGAACTTCTCCTCAAAGTCATTCAGGCATTTGCCCAGAGACAGTGTGACATAGTAGAGAAAGTACTAGATTTGGAATTCGAGAGCTTGAATTAGAACTAGTCAACTAATCAATTAAATGGCATTTATTAAGTGCCTACTATGTGCCAGGCACTATGCTAAACACTGGCTTAATGGTGGCTCTTCTATCTACTACCTAAGGGGTAGTAGATGGATAAGTCATTTATTTTTGTATCCTTCATAGCACCTAATAGAGGGACCTGTATATGAAGTGCTTAATTAGTGTTTGTTGAATAATTGAATGCTTTTGCACTCTTTGAGCAGCTAGGTAATATCAGTTTGCCAAAATGACACTCATTCAGCAAAGTGGCATAGTGAGGAAAGTAATTAGATTTGGATCCACCAGGCTTCTATTCTAACCCTGGCTTTGTTGCTGTGTGACCTCAAGCAAGATGCTTCCCCTCTCTAGGTCTCAGTTTCCTCATTTGTATATAACCTAGCAATGTCACCATGGAGGTGGTTTGCCTGGAAAGCACTTTTCCCCACCTCTGTTCAGAGGGAGTGAGTGGAACAGATTCTTCCTGGCTGTGCGTATCTCCATCCACTAGAACTGGCATAGGGTATACTCTTCTCATGAGGTCCCCACCCTTACTCCCTCTCCCTGCTCCCCCATGGGGAGGGGGGCAGAATGGGGAGAGAGAAAGCCTGAAGTCTCTGTTTTCAAAGCAACTTGCTATCCGGAAGATAAAAAGATTAGCTCACGAGGCTGTTAATTTTGGACGAGGGTCCTGTTTCAAAGTACTGTCTTTTTGCTGCAAAGTTAGAAAGCTTCAAAATCCATAATACTAACAAAATATTAACATAAAGCTCTGAACCCTCAGGTGATCTTTGACCATCAGTTTAGAAATGAGATTTCCCAGACAATTAGATTCTAGGTAGCCTTCTCCCCCATCTTCCACTCTCTATATCAAAGACTCTAACACAGCACACAATAAAAGTGATCTTATCTTTATCTAGAAAAACCATCATTAAAAATATAACCAGGAAGCAAATTTAGAAGAAGAGAGGAACATTTAATAATAAACAATGCTGCCCAATGTGTATAGTAATAAAACAGATGGGATAAGCAGAGAGAGCAGTCAATTTATTATTGTTCCAGCAGTTTCTCTGAGCAGGCATGGTTCAGTCCCTCCCTGCCATATTCTTTTAATAAGCATAATGGGCTTAAACTACCTCCCTGAAAAATTCCATTTTTAAAAAATGAATTATTATTGACATTATTGTGCTGGTGGCATGTTTTAAAAAGAGAATGAATTCCATACAGACATCAAATACTCTAATAGTTTCACTATACCCAGACTTATTTTGTATATTTGCAGTACATGAATAAGCCGTAAGTTTCAAACTAACAAAAGGCTTTGCAATAATCAACGAAGAAAAGCATATATGTTACAGAGCTTTCAGGTAGCTTGTTCGATAATTATCAAATCAATAATATTTCTCTTTACATTACTTTGACTTTTTGATACACCCATTTTGCTCCTCATCTGATGTTATTTTCTCATAAATGTTTATAGAATTTTTTGTGATACATATGTTTGTGTGTTTTTGTGATACATCTGAATGCTCATTACAAAGCAAATAAATACATGATTGGCATCTGCTTTTAGGTGTCACAAATGTTCACAGCCCTCTGGAAATGGAAGTGTGATGCCTTCTGCTAAGAAATATGAAATCAGGCTTATGTCTAAGAGGCAGCTAATAAAGTTCCTTGCATTCGTAAATCATTGTGAAGTATTTGAGCCAATAATTATGAATCTTAACTTTCCCTACCTCAAGTCACCAGTTCTAACCACAGCTAAAGATTTTTAGTTTGACTCATCTCTCAGATGAGTGTTATAGGGGAGTAGCTTCCCAGAATCAAATCACTGTCATCTTTGACACTTCAAAGTATCTGTAATCCCAGCCCATCCACCAGGCTCTTGTTTATATCCTCTCGTCACTTCCACAGGGGAGCTATCCAACATGTTAGAGCCCTTCCCCAAGCTGTTTCAATATTGGAAGAATACCAATGGAGCACATTGGATGTCCAAAGATTGCTCCTTGTTTTCACTACATGACTAGCCCACCCCCTTTTCTGGTCTTAACATCTCTGTGCATTTCTTCATTGGTAATGTGCTACACGACTCCCATGCAGCTCTTCCTTGCCCCATGAGTCATTCCCAACTTTAATTCTTCAAAGAATGTGGTGTTCTGTGACTCACCATTATATAGCATCACCAGAAGAATTTTAATGTTAAAAGGATACCCATCCCATCTTCTACAGGAAGCCTTTATCCCCTCTTGATTCTAGTGCCCTCCCTCTTTTAATTATTTCCTCTTTATCCTGTACATGGGTTGTTTGTATATGTTTGTACATGTTTGTCTGCTTATTGTCTCCTCTATTAGATTGTGAGCTCTTTGAGGGCAGGAACTGTCTTTTGCCTCCCTTTATCCCCAGTACAGTGCCTGGTACATAGTAGGTGCTTATTAAATGTTTATTGGCTGACTAAATACAAAATAACTACAAGAGACATAATTGTAATTTCCCCTGAGTGAGGAAGACATTCCATCTCATACCACATCCTTCTCCTCAACCACCAAGGGCTTGTCTTGTCCTATTTCATGAGCCTTCTCCTCATCCACCCAAATCAAAACTTAACAATTCTGTATTCATTCATTAAACATTTATTAAGCACTCACTATGTATTAGCCCCTATGCCAGGTACTGTGTTTCATCCCCTCACAGGAGCCCACACTCTGTGCCTTCCAAATTTGCTTCTTCGAAAGGATACTGGCTTTGAAATCAGATTACAAAGGTTTAAATCTTTTTTTTTTTTTTTTGGCTAGGCAATGGGGTTAAGTGACTTGCCCAGGGTCACATAGCTAGTGTCAAATGTTTAGTCTGAGGCTGGATTTGAACTCAGGTCCTCCTGAATCCAGGGCCGGTGCACTATCCACTGCTCCACTTAGCTGCCCCCAAAGGTTTAAATCTTAACTTTGCAATTTACAATCTGTAGCCTTAGGTAAGTCAGATGAGAGATTAAAGTAGAGAGTTGTAGAGTTGTTGTCTCACCTCTCTAGGCTCAGTTTCCTCTTTCTGTAAAATGAGAAAGTTTCACTAGATGGTATCTAAGGTGACTTCCAGACTTAAATCCTATGATCCAACTGTGATAAACTCACCTGTGCTAAAGTGACAGGTCTTTCCCTGTTGTTGTTTTTCTGAGCAAGAATATGATGATCAGCAAGCATTAATTTGGCACTTATTATTTGCCAGGCAGATAGTGCCCCACTGCTAAGTTTAAATGATACAAGACAAAAACAAAATCATTCCCGCCCTCAAAGAGCTTACATTCCAGTGACGGAGACTTGTACTCACACAGATTTCTACAGTACAAGATATATATAAAGGTAATGTTAGAGGGAAAGGCACTAGCCACTGGGAGGGACTGTAAAAGTCCTACTCCAGAAGATAGAACTTACACTGAGTCTCAAAGGAGGCCAGGGATTCTAAGAGTCAGAGATGACAAGATAAGAGATGGAGCACGACATGTGAGGTATAGCAAATAAACCAAGATGATGGGACCACAGAGTATGGGGGAAAAGTTAATGTTCAAGACACATTAAAGAGTTTTGAACACCAACATTTTTGGTATTTGGCTTTTAAATATCAATATATTTGATGCTTAAAGTAAGAGGGAACTACCGAAATTTTTTTAGTAGGGGAGTGATATGATCAGACCCATACTTGAAGAAAATCACTGTCAGGTTATATGGAGGGTGGTTTGGAGTAGAAAGAAATTTAGGATATTCCAAAAGTTTAGGTTAGTAGTGTCAAACTCAAATAGAAACATGGACCATTAAACCATATAAAAAGATCTCTGTGGGTTGCAAATTGATTGAGAAAACCACATATTGACATTATCTATATGCTGTTGTATTTTTATTTATTTGGTTAAATATTTTCCAATTACATTTTAATCTGGTTTGGGCCACACTTAGGAAGTGTTGTGGGCTACATGTGGCGCACATGTCTGATACCTCTGGTCAAAGCATGAGGATCTGAACTAAGGTTTTGGTTGAATTATTGGAAAAGAAGAAATATACACTGGACATGTGGAGATAGAAACAGAAAGGTTTGGCAACTAATTGGATATAAGAGACTGAGTAGAAGAAAGGAGACAAAATTAACAATGAGGTTGTGAACCTGGTTAGAGGAAGATGGTGGTACCCTTGACAGTAATAAGGAAGTTTGTTAGAGGGATAAGTTTGGGGAAAGTATAATGAGCTCAGTTTCATAGGTTTTTTTGAGGGGTTTGTGGGGCATCCAATTTTAAATGTTCATTGGTAGTTGATGGTTTATACCTGGTGGTGCACAAGACAAGAATCGCTATGGGCCTCTAGATAGGAGAGGAGCCGTGGACCCTCTCTCCCACTTGGCTACCATGGAATGGTGAATACACAGCCTCCTCTGTTTCTTCTGTCTCTGCTGTTTTTATTATTTTGGGTAAATGAGTCTGGAATCAGGTTAGGATTCTGGAATCTTCAAAGGTCAGAAGAGCCATCAACAATGTCTTTAGCAACCACAAAGAAGAGAGACTAGGGCTACATATATAGATCTGGGAGTCAACTATATGGAAATGATCATGGAACTTATGGAAGCTGATAAGATCTTCAAGTCAGAAAATTAAGAGAAGAGGGCCCATAAGGCCCCTTAAAAGGCTTGGCCTCCAGCCTCCTGTTTACCCTTTTTCTTTTCTGAAACCTACCCTGCTTTCCCTTTCATCTTTCTTCTTGCCATAGTGGTTTTGGTCTGGGTGAGAAGCCAAAAGAATCAAATAAAACTATAGCCTAGATCTGGAACTGGTGGATAGCGGGGAGAAGGTGAAAGGGAAGGGATAGAATAAGATTAAGACAACTAGTGATGCAGGTGATAGAGACTATATGAAACACTTAGCTCCTGAAAAGCACAGACTTAGGTGATGTCCATGGCCCATGACAGTTCAAAAGTGGAAAGGGATAGCCTGTTGTAGGGGAGGGGAATGGGGAAAGATGCCACCTCTGTGTGGGTAGCACATGAAATGTTCGCTGGTAATGATGTAGCACACATTAAAATGCATATTCTTTTTTTTTTTTAATGAGGCCTGTGGAAGACAAAGAGGAAACATAAAAAATCCTTAGTGATAAGATGTGGGAGTAAGTTGAGGCATGGATTGTAGATGACTTTTTCAAGAAGTTTAGCCAAGAAGGGTATACATGCAATTTAGGTGCTCAGAAATATCTACTTATACTAAAGAAATTATTTCCTCAAGGAAAATAATGGTATCATTTAAAAGTGCACTGAAATCAGATGAAATAGATTCTAATTCCTGTTCTTCCTCTGTGACCTCAGAGAAGTCATTGTAAACCTCTCTGAGTCTCAGTTTCATCCAATGTAAAATAAGGAATTTGGAAATAGATCATTTCTACCTGGTGTGCTGATGATAGATAGATAGATAGATAGATAGATAGATAGATAGATAGATAGAT
>NW_020954589.1:20818122-20860259 GCF_900497805.2 Vombatus ursinus
GATAGATAGATAGATAGATAGATAGATAGATAGATAGATAGATAGATAGATAGATAGATAGATGGATGGATAGATAGATATATACATGGCACACTTCTAAGTTTAATCTGAATTACATTTTCTTTATCATTTTCTTAAATCTAGACAACTGATGACACATTAATCAAACCCTGATTTGTGATGTTTGCCTATTTCTAGAATGTAAATGCAATCGTCTCCCAGGAGCCAATTTGAGCTGTCTCCAGCATACTCCTGCTTCTAACCCTAAACCCTAAGATCCTATGACGCTAACTGGGAAGAGAGGGGAGGGATTTTCAGAACAACTAAGAGGTTATGGTGCTGCCACAATTGGGGAGAGACTTGGAAACAGGTGGAGCTTAAAACATCCCTCTACCATCCCAGGTGGTGCCCCCTGCCCTTCTCTACCTGTTGCTGCCAATATTTGTCCCCCTCAGATCATCCTAACCTTTGGATCATCCACCTCTGATTCTGAGACTTCCAGCTGCCCTAGATGACCTCATTTCCTTGTGTCCTTTAGACAACTGTTCGGTGCCCCACCCATCGTCTGGTCATGCTTTTGACTCAGCCTTCTTGTAGGAGGCACTAACACACTTAGATCATAGAATGTCAGAACGAGGAGAGGCCTTAGAATGTATGTAATACTAAGGGTACACCCCTTCCCCACGCAGGACTCCAGAATCATTCAGGGTATTTTATGGGTCCACATCCACTCAAAATCATAGTTTGCCAACCTCAAGCAATTTTTTTTACTTGTTCTCTAGTTGGTCAGAGGGTGCAATTAGTTCAAAGCAGAGGCATTAATGGAAATAAATTAGCCAGTGAGGCAATTAGCATTTATTAAATATCTGCTATATGCCAGGCACTGTGCTAAGTACTGGGCATACAAAGAAAAACAAAGACAATCCTTTTCTCAGGAATTATGTCTCTCATAGTCTAATGGAAGAGACAGCATGCAAACAACTATGTGCAAAAAAGCTATCTTCAGGAGAAATAGGAAATAATCACCAGAAGGAAGGTACTATGCTTAACAGGGATTGGGAAAGGCTTCCTATAGAAGGAGGGGGAGGGGCCTTGCAGGAAGCCAGGGAAGTCAGGAGGTGGAGATGCGAAGGAATAGGTTTCCTGGCATGAGGGACAGTCAGAGAAAATCCCCGAATCCAAGAGATACGGTATTTTGTTTGAGGAACAGCAAGGAGTCTAGTGACGCTGGAGCTATAAGGTATAACAAGATTAGAAAGATGGCAGTGGGCTAGCCTCTGAAAGACCTTAATAAGAAAAGTTGCAATAATATAATCGCTAAAATAGAGAACACTTGAAGGTTTGCAAAGCAATATATATATATATACATATATATGTACATACATACATATTTTTATATATTCTCATTTGATCCTCACAACTCTGTAAGTTAACAGCTATTATTATGCCCATTGTATAGATAAAGCAACTGAGGCTCAGAGAGGTTAAGTGACTTGGGAAGGGTCACATAACTAGAAAGTGTGTGAGGCAAGATTAAAACTCAGATCTTCTTAACTTCAGGTTCAGAACTCTATCTAGTACATCAAAAGTAGCAAATACAGGGCTACAGCAACACTACCCAATACTTACCTGTCAGGATTAAAATGTAATTGGGAAATATTTAATAAAATAAATAAAAATACACTTAAACATAGATAACATTAATGTGGAGTTGTCTTTTCTTTTCTTTTCCTTTTTTTTTGAGGCAATCAGGGTTAAGTGACTTGCCCAGGGTCACACAGCTAGTTATCTGAGGCCACATTTGAACTCAGGTCCTCCTGACTCCAGGGCAGGTGCCCTATCCACTGCACTCTCTAACTGCCCCTAATACATAGTTTTCTAAGCCAATACGTGACCCAAAGGAATTCTTATGCTCAGCTTAGTGGCCCTTGTTTCTATTTGAGTTTGACACCACTCACCTAATTATAGAACACTCCCCCCATAACCTTAGGGCTCACTTTCCCTACAGTGCAGCGTGGGCACACATCAAAATCATGTATAAGGGGCACATACTAAGGAAACACCTCTTTCCAGGGAGATTGGCAACTCAAGCCTCCCGAAGTAGTCTTTTCTTATGTCATTGGTGTCTTCTGTTGATAGCATTGTGCTTCTTTCACTGGACCTGTTCCCCACTGGGTATGGTGTCTCTCTGGTGAGCACATAGCTCCACTGGTCATCTTGCTTGGCTTGGCTCTGCTAACCTCATGGTAGCAATTGCTGGGTGTTGCTTCCTGTTACCAGCTTGTGGGTTTCATCTCTTAAGGGTAATCTGCCAGACATCTTAGCTCCAGTTTGCTAGTCAGAGCATTCCCTAATAAAAGTCATACAAATAGTTCTTTATTCCTAGCCACTGCACCCAGTTTAAAAAAAAAAAGTCTTGGGCTAAGATTTTGCCCCTTGTCTAGAAAGTGATTAAATCCCTCTGTTCCAGATAACTCCCTCACCTAGGGTTAGAAATTCCAAAGGTTCTCTCAGGATTATTATGCAGATGTATCTGAGGCATAACAATAATTGACTGCATGAAAAAGTATTTATTAAGTTCTCAGTGATGAGGGTACAAACATAAGCAAGCAAGGCAGCCTTTGCCTTCAGGAAGCTTACATTCTAATACAGAAAGGCAGCACACATAGGGGAAATAGAGTTGGAAAGGGTCAAAGTGTGGCAATGTGGTTGGAGATGGCCAAATGAAATGGTGGCCTGGCTTCAGGCAAGATAAAGGGACAGCTCACTTATTAGAGCCTAGAGTAGCAGGGGCAGAATCTGGGTTCCCTTGAGAAGAGGAAGAAAGTCAAGGGACAAAATACAAGCTAAGGAATCAAGGTTATTGTTCCTCCCCCCATTTTTCTCTAGTCCATGTACTTGTTTTTATTATGCATATCTGTCAACAGCAAAAACCATTGCTGAGGGGGACTGTATTTTGTTTAAGGAAAACATCATTGTCTTCCTATAGAACATAGAATGATGGACTGAAAAGGATTCTTGGAACCTAGAACATACCTCAACATGTTGCTGAAAGGGAACTTAGAATGAGCTTGGAATGTTAGGACTGGAAAGGACCTTCAGAACTAGTTCAACCCCTTCATTTTATAGATGAAGAAATAGCCTGAGAGAAGAAGGCTTGCCCAATGTAACCCAAGATGCCACTGGATGACTTTGGACTGGAACCCAGGTTTCTGGACTCCTGGGCCCCCAGGGAGATTGGGAAAAGCACCATAATTCAGTAGGAAAAACATGAAGAACATGGAGCTGAAAGTCAGAAGACCCTTTTGTTTGTTTGTCCTTCACTTTTGAAGAGGATCATTGACATCATGGGGTGATGTCTTGACTTGCATGTGAATTGGATTTAAGTGAGGCAGAGCTTTGCAGAGTCATCAGCCTCACTCCTCCAGAGGCAGAGAAGTCCAGTGGCAAGACAAAAGTCAGGTGATGGTCCTGGATGCAGCGGATGACCATGGCATCCTGTATGTCTGACCAAACTCTAAGCGCACCACGACACCTTAAGCCTAGCCTGAATACTTACTGGGTGACCATGAACAAGTTGCTTTTCTTTTCTGAACCTCAATATACTAATTTGTATAATGGAGTTGCTGATACTTATATTAACCTCTAGTTCAAGGTTGTGAGCAAGGCTCTTTGTAAACCTTAAAATATTAGAGAAATATGGTTTATTATTATTGTTTCTCACTATATCCCAATGCCTTGATCATCTCTTTCTCGCAATTTAGCAAACCCTCTCTCTTTCTTCATTCAAAAGATTCTAGAAGAATCTAGGACAGGGGTGGAGAACCTGTGGCCTTCTCAATCCTTAAGTCTGAACTTCTTTTGGGAACAACAATAGCTGAAGTTGATGGTGATTGCTATCTGCATGTACACATCTCTATGACTGGAGAGATTTTGTATACCATGCATGTGGCCATTACAACTCAGACCCTTAGATTCAAGGCTCCTGAAGCTTTTGCTAAATAAATAAATTTTATTATTCATTTACTTAACTTTGCAAAAAACCACTTTATGTGTATTCATAATTGAGACCTATTCCCTGATTTTAGGATCTTGGTTTATGGGAAATTTGGTCTCCACTCCCTCCCCTATAAAATCTAAGTTAGCATTCCCATATGTAGAATTTCATGGGAGATGTCTAAGCACCTCCACAAGACAGCCTTTGATCCTAACTTGAAAGAACAAACCAAGGTCATTTGCCTAATAATGGCCAGGCAATTTAAAGGCAGAACTCCCTAGGAAGATTCATGGCCATATTAATTTGCTTCTATCTTGTATACCTCTGTAGTTTTAATTACTTCTCATTTTCTTTTTTTTTTTTTACCCCTAAAAACCAGCTAAGAGGTCTTTTCCTGTGACTCCAGTTATAACTTTGTAGATAAGTTAAGTGTCCACCTGAGCCCAAATGGTACCATAGCCTCAGGGATCAGAGATAAGATCCTCCACATCTCCTTTGTTAGACCCCAAGAAGATGGGGAAACACTTCAATCCTATATTCTCATATTCCTTCAATAAAATATTTTTCTTAAAGATTCCAAAACATAGGTCTGGAAGCAGAAATAACGTAATACCTGGCTCTTCCACCAGTTACCATTCTGAAACCCGCCAAAAGGAGGGAGTACCCCTAACACAAGCCAGAGGTGGGAATTTTCCTGTACAAAAGAGAAAGCTGGGAAGCCATATTGGAGCTGTCACACCACCACCTCAGGTTGGACTCAGATTTGGAGGACCTCAGCACTCACCTCCCATCTCTAACCCTCCAGCGGCAGTTTTACAGAATAACCTCTCATAAATCTCATTTGGATATCTAAGTCTTAATGTATAGGTATTCTCCTTTCCTCTTTGCTGCGCCAATGCTGAGTTACAACTTAATCATCATTTGGAAAGACCTTTGCCCCCAAAGGAAGGAATTGAAATGATTGGGAAAAATTGATTGATTAGTCACCAATCAAGATACGCTTATGTGCCAGGCCAAACAGGCACTGTGCTAAGCACTGGGCATAAGGAGAAGTGCAAAAACAGTTCCTGTCCTCAAGAGGTTTACATTCTGGTGGGGGGAGGGGTAGAATAAATAAATAAATTATTGTGAATAGTTAATTGTAAATTATTGTAAATAATTAGATACACACATACAGAGGAGATCACACTCACACAGAAAGATGTCATTCAAGTTGCCACAGCGAAGTGGCCCTAATTTACATCTTCTGCTGATGACAAAGCCAAGGTTTGAAGTTTCTATGTCCTAGTTATCAGTTATCAGTTCATTTCTTAATATTGCTTATTAGTATCCCTTATTTCAAGGGATATTAATAACAAGAAATAATCTTCCTCATATTTTTATAGAATGTCATAATTGTGAGGGGCCTTAGAAAATATCTTGCCCAATTCCTTTACTTTACAAATGAGGAAACTGAGGCCCAGAGAGCTGACGTGCCTTGCCCATGATCATACAGGTAACGGAGATGGAATTTGAAACCTAGTACTGTGACTCTAAAATTCTTTCAACCACACTGTACTGTTCTATTATTTTACAAGGGTAGAAATAGAGGTTCCGTACCTCTGCCTCTACTTTTTAGAGGCAAAGAAAGGACAGAACCTTTGGGTCTCTACATCACTTGCCTCCTCCTGACATCCCTTACTCCTGAAGAAAAAATGTAATATGATCTCTTGGCAGACCTCACTTTCCTTTCTTCACATTCTTGTTCCTCTATAGCCGGCTAGTTGAACCAACCCTGACTACCTTGTCCTACTGACACACGTGACCTGCCAAACCTCTACCCTGGCTACCCCACCATCTGCCTTCTCTGCTCATACTGGGTCCTCTGCAAATTAATCTCAATGGGGTGTTCACGGATACATGACAAATATTTTACTCTTCCTCAATTGATTGTCCCACTCAGTAACTGCTATAAACCTTTTCTCCTCAAGCACTCAGTGCCCCCCTCTGTCAGTAGATGGTGGTTGTTTTTTTGTTGTTGTTGTTATTGTTTTGTTTTTTGGAGTGGAGGCAATTGGGGTTAAGTGACTCGCTCAGGGTCACACAGTAAGTGTCTGAGGCCAGGTTTAAACTGAGGTCCTTCTGACTCCAGGGTCGGCACTCTATCTACTCTATCCACTGCTTTATCCACAGCCACCTAGATGCTCCAACTCTCCCAGCAGATGTTGATGCCTCCTACTTTACTGAGAAATAGAAGCCATCATCCAGGATGGTCCAGACCCCCCCAGACCTCATCTTTACCTATCCTCAACCTCAACTCCTGTCTCTGAGGAAGAGGTGGCCCTTCTCCTCAACAAAGCCAACCTGTATCCCTGATCCCAACCCTTCCTCTACAGGAGTTTACCCAATCAACCATTCCTTTTCTCTCTCAACTTCAATATCTCTCTAACCACTGGCTCTTTCTCCAACAATTACAAATACTCTTAGGTTTATCTCATAAATAACAAAAAAAAAATCTTCACTTCATCCTTCATCACACATTTCTCTTTTTCACTGTCAAACTCCTAGAAGTAATGGAGCAGCTAGATGGTACAGTGGATAGAGTACTGGCCCTGGATTCAGGAAGACCCTGAGTTCAAATCTGGCCTCAGACACTTGACACTTACTAGCTGTGTGACCCTGGGCAAGTCATTTCACCCCATTGCCTAGCCAAAAACAAAACAAAATCCTAGAAGTATCTACACTGGCTGTTTCCACTTTCTTATCATCTACTAACTTCTCAGTCCCTTACAATCTGACTTTCATTCCCACCAGTCCACTGTATCTCTCCAAGGTTATCAGCCATCTCTTAACTACTAAATTCAAAGGCTTTTTCTTCACTCTTACTCTCCAGATCTCTTTGTAGCTTTTAATACCAATCATTTCTCCTGGATACTCTCTCTTCCCTTGGCTTCTTTGATACTGATATCTACTGGTTCTGCTTCTACCTGCCTGGCCAACCCATCTCAGTATCCTTTGCCAGATCATCACCCAGGTTCTACACCTCTGGAGTGGTGTTCCCCAGAACTATCCTAGACCCCAGGCCTGCACAACATATGACCTGTAGGCCACTCGCCACCAAAGGATTTTGGGCGGCCTGAGAAAAATGTAGAGGATGCAAAAGAAAGTAAAGATGTAATGAGTGTTTTGCCCATGCCCTGCTTAACACGCCTTCCACTAGTCACTATTGTGCCTATCATGTAACTTAGCAGGTGGGTTGTCACTGCGCACTCTTTCCTGTTTGTCACGTAACCCGCAGCAATCAACCATGGGTAAGTCTGTCTCTAGTCTGAGAACAGCAAGAGTTGTATCTTTTCACTGTGTTTTCAGTTGCTACCAAATGTAAACAGTAAGAAAACCTGAAAAATGCATTATAACTTGTACCGCTTAGCAAAGTAATTTTTTAACATTAATGTTAAATTATTTATTTACATTAAATAAATATTATGTTTATAAATAAATAAATAAATGATATTAAAATTTTATGAATAAAAACATGTTAAATTATATAAAATATAAAATGTAAAATTAACATTAACATTCATGATAAATAAAAATCTTAAATAATAAGTATAATTAATTGATAGTAATAATTTAAATTTCTCTTTTTTTAATATGGTTTATTTGCAAAATAGTTTAATCCTTAATTATACCTTTACTTGGAAAGTGAACCACTAAAAACCTATATGTGGGCTGTTTTAATTTTGGCCCCTACCTACTGCCAAGTTACGCAGGTCCGCTCAATGATGGCCTTGTGACTCTCAAATCTATATATCTAGCCCTAATCTCTCTCGGATCTTCAGTCAGGAATCAACTTCCTCTTGGATATCTTCCCTCAGATACCTCATTGGTACTTCAAACTCATTATGTCCAAAACAGAGTTCATTATTTTCCACCCAATCTTCTCTGTGTCTATTGAAGGCACCACCATCATGTTAGTGACACAGATTTTCAGAGTCATCCTTCCTCCCATATCTGATCAGTTGGCAATAGTTTAAATGTTACATGCATGGCATTTTCCATCCATCCATGCCTTCTCTCTACACTCAAACATCCACTGCCCTAGTTAGATCATTATCATTTTTAGCCTAGACCAGAGTTGTAAGGAGGGTAGGGATACCAAGGCTTTGCCTAAAGGCACCAAAATTTAGAGGATGCTAAAAACATTTAAATTCCTTCAGTTCAGTGATTCATTAAACACATTTTTAAGCATCTACCAAGGTACTCGTTGCAAAACAGTGAGAACAAAAAGACAAGTAAAATCATTCCAACCATCAAGTAGCTGGGGATGCAATCTACAAAATATATACAAAGTTATGGGGGTCTTCGTGTTTTGTTTTGTTTTGTTTTGTTTTGTTTTTTCATTTTAATTGGTATAAGGAATTCCCATTGCAGAACCTTCTTCCATTGATGCAGATGGACGTAATTTATACCTTAGAGTTTTAAACGTTTATCTGGGCATTCTAAGGCAGATAGATCTCAAAGTGAAGAGAGTACTGGTCTTGGAGTCAGGAAATTGAGTTCAAATTCAACCTTAGGCGTTAGCTGTGTGACCAGTCATTTAGCCTCAGTTTGCCTCAGTTTCTTCAACTATAAAATGGGGACAATAATAGCACCCACCTGGAAGGGTTGTTGTGAGGATCAGATGATATATTTGTGAAGCACTTAGCATAATGTCTGGCATACAGTAGGTGCTAAATAAATGCTTCCTCATTTCCTTTCCCCATCTCTTCTAAGAGGTAGATTGACTTGCCCATGGTCACACAGCTAGTATGTGCCACCATGTCTCACAAGAAGTAATTGAATCCAGCTCTTCCTAACTCCCTTTGCCAGCCATGCCACAGCGCCTCTTCTGTACAAAGTAATTTTAAGATGGGAAAAAGGATGAGGGGGGGAGTCAGAAAAGGCCTCTTGTATGAGGTGGCACCAGACCAGGCTTTGAAGAAAACTAGGCAGAGGTGAGAAGGGAGGGTATTGTAGGCATGAGGGAACCACTAGTGCAAAAGCAAAGATGCTGGAGATTTAATAATTGTGTTTGGGGAATAGGTAGCAGGTGAGTTTGAATAGAACAGAGAGGATGCAAAAGGAAGTAATACAGAAAAAGACTGGAAAGGTATTTCTGAAACAGACTGTAGGAGGCTCTAAATACTGGGCCTTGGAGTGCTGGGGGGTTTGTATTAGAAACAACTGAGATTAGCACCTATTTAGCATGAATAATTAGTTAAAATAGGAAGCTACCAGATGTCAGGTTTCCTATAACACTTTAGGTGAACTCTTCCCCTAGCCTGGCCTGGCCTGGCCTGCTCTCTCCCCAGCCCCATCCTCCTTGTTTCCCTAGGGATGAAGTCTCTCCCTGGGGGCATGCACACACACACACACACACACACACACACACACACACACACACATTTGTCTTGCTGTTTGACATAGGTGCATTTTGCAGTACTTGACTCAAGTGACAGAATTACCAGTTATGTCTCTGACCTAGACAACCCTAGCAGCCTTTTAATTGGCATCCCTGGCTCTGGTCTCTTCCTTCTCCGATCTATGCTCCATGCAGCTGCCAAAATAATCTTTCTAAGTCACAGGAATGACCCTGTGGCTTCTCAGTTCCGAAACGTTCAGTAGTTCCCCATAGCTCATAGGATGAAGCGCGAACTCCTTGGCCTGACATTTAAGACCCTCCACCATCTCTCTGCCTGGCCTTATTTCACGTTACTGCCTTCTGTGCACTCTTTTTTCCAGCCAAGCCAGATGACTAGCTGTTTCCTGAACTTCCAGAAGAAGAATCAAACTTTCCTCTGACCACAGGCTTTCCATCTCCCTCTTCTTGTGTCCCCTGAAGGAAGGTGGCAAGGGGCCGGCACAAGGCGACATCCACCTCCTGCCAGCAGCCTGGTCTCCTAAAAGTGATGTGGAGAAGTCTTGGTGCAAAGAGGAGCCGCCCTCCTTCTGACTTCAGGCCCTCTATCTCCTGTCATACCCGTCCCTTGAGGGAAGAGGAAGAAAAGTCGAGAGAAGAAGGGTTTCCTTATCCTACTGTGCAGTTCTACTTTCACCTCCTGCTGCCCTGTTTCTTACCTAATCTCCAGGCTTCGGAGGGAAAAAAGAATAGTGAAACAGGGCATCCCATCTGACCCTCTGACTGCGCATTCATCTCATGCTGCGCTTGTCTTCAGTCTCCTTTGGGAAAAGGAGTAGTGCCTTCCACTCGATAGTGAACATTCTCATATCTGGTCATAACCTGCTCATACCAGCAATTCTGGGCCCCTGTGGGTCATCATCCAAACCCTATTCCCCATCCCTCACCACCTGATTCTTTATTCCCATCCCCTTCAACCTTCCCACGCCAAGGTTCCAATCAAAAGCTGCCATCCACTTCCACTATGCCCTCTGGAATGCCTGTTCCATAGGCTATCAACTTCCCTTCACTCTGAATTGTTTCCTCTCCAACTCCATCTTCTTGTAATAACCAAGATCTGGCTCCCTCTTGATGGCACAGTCTTCCTGGAAAGTTACCCTTTCCAGTCCTGGCTATACCTTCACTCATTCCCCTTGGCTCAATGGTTGAGGCAAGGGAGTTATATTATTTCTTGTTCCCTTTACGACTTCCAGGTTCCCTCCCTACCTCCATCACTCAGTAATACTCCTCCTTTGAAGCTCATGCTATTCATCTCTACCATCCAATTAAAATTCTGGTCGCTATTGTCTATAGACCTCCAGTTGCTGAGAGCCAGCATGGTATAGTGATTGGAGAGTTGACCTTGGAGTCAGAAGGATCTAGGTTTGATTCATACTGCCTGTGTGACCCTGGGCAAATCACTTAACCTCTCTGTGCCCCCAGACAATTCTCTAGGACTATAAATTACAGAGCAGGTGCCCATTTGTATTGGCAGAAAGCATTTCCTCATTAGGAATTCCCTGCCCCTAATGAAATCACAGGCCTGAAAAAACCCAACTCATAGCCTGGGAGGGAAGAAAGAAATCTTAAAAATCATGTAATCCAACCTCTTCATTTTAAAGAAGGAGAAATTAGGTGAATTGATCCAATCATTCTGGAAAGCAATTTGAAACTATGCCCAAAGGCTATAAAACTGTGCATGCCCTTTGATCCAGCAATACCACTTCTATGTCTGTATCCCAAAGAGATCATTAAAAAGGAGAAAGGACCCACATGTACAAAAATATTTATTGCAGCTCTTTCTGTGATGGCCAAGAATTGGAAATTAAGGAGATGCCCATCAGTTAGGGAACAGCTGAACAAGTTGTGGTATATACTATTGTTCCATAAGAAATAAAGAGCAGGCAAATTTCAGAAAAACCTGGAAAGGCTGGCATGAACTGATGCTGAGTGAAGTGAGCAGAACCAGGAGAACAGTGTACACAGTAACAGCCACGCTATGTGATGACTAACGTTGATAGACTTAGCCCTTCTCAGCAATGCAAGGATCTAAGACAGCTCCAAAAGACTCATGATGGAAAATGCTCTCCACATCCAGAGAAAGAACTATGGAGTCTGAATGCAGATTGAAGCATACTATTTTATCTCTCCTTTTTTTGTTTTTTGTTTTTTCTTTCTCATGGTTTTTCCTTTTTGTTCTGATTCTTCTTTCACAACATGACGAACGTGTTCATATGTTTAATATGATTGCTCATATATAGCCTACATCAGATTTGCATGCCATCTTGGGGAAGGGGGAGGGGAAAGAGGACGGAAAAATTTAGGACTCATAATCTTATAAAAGTGAATGTTGAAAATAAAAAGTTAATTAATTAATTAATTTTTTAAAAAGGGGAAACTGGGATGCAGATTTGAGAAGTGATTGGGCTAAGATCGACCAGCTCATGAGTGAAACAATTACTTGCCTGGAGTGAATGGCTGAGTATAAAACAGAGTTGAGAGAGAAGAAAACCATGGTCATAACCAACCTTTTAAGGCAGCAACTTTGGATTCCAACCCCTAGTCTCTCAAGGGCATCTCAGGGTCAGGTGCTAAGGGCACAATGTAGAGGAAAGAACAAGGGATTTTGATTCACAAGATCTGATTAGAACTCTAGTTCTGCTATCTGTGTGGCCTCTGCAAAACAAAGGGTTTGAATTTTCTGCTTTTCAAAGAGATGGTGGATGGTAGATACAGAAGGAGGCATACATTTTCAGACCTGGTCAGTTTGTTCATTTGTTTTGATCGACTATAGGTATTTGGCAGCTAGAGGGTGCAGTGAATAGAGTGTTGGGCCTGGAGTCAGAAAGTTGTTGATAATGTTCGGTTGTTTTTCAGTTGTGTTCAACTCTTCATAACCTCGTTTGGGGTTTTCTTGGCAGAGATCCTGAAGTGGTTTGCCATTTCCTTCTCTAGCTCATTTTACAGATAAGGAAACTGAGACAAACAGGGTTAAATGACTTGCCCTGAGTCACACAGCTAGAAAGTGTCTGAAGCTGGATTTGAACTCAGGATCCTGAGTCTTCCTGATGCCATGTCCCATACTCTATCCACTGTACCACCTAGCTGCCCACCAGGAAGAATGGCGTTGAAATCCAGTTTCAGACACTTATGAACTATATGACCCTGGGCAAATCACTTAACTTCTACCGGACTCAGTTTCCTCATCTATAAAATGGGGATAATGATATCCCATACCTCTCAAGGTTGTTGGGAGCACTGAGATAATATTTATAAAGTGCTTAGCACAGTACCTGGCACCTAGTAAGCACTATGTAAATGTTAGCTCTTATTATTTGTTACAAAGAGAGGATTCTATAATGGGAAAAATCATTGGGAAGTAATTTAAGAAAAGAGCATTGATGAAACTTTTTTTAAGTTAAAAAAAATAAAGAAGTATGACTATATGATCTCTAAGTCTGACCAGCTCAAAATCCCACTGCAATCTCATAATGTTGATGCTCCCAGGGATAATAGAAATCACTGCTGGAGAAAGGGGCCAGAGCAGAACTAGGGATTTGGGTCTTCCTGGCTCCCTGCTTGCTCCCTCCTACAGTTTCTCCTACACCACTGTTTCTCTCCCCCCCCCCTTCTCTTCATCTCCCCAGGTCCTCTTCCAAGAACTGTGCCTGGTCCCTCAGGCCCAACTGCTCCAAACCAGGATGCCACCCCTCTTCTAAGTAGGTCAGATCTCTGCCCCAAGCTCTGACACAGGAAGCGAATGGGGGAGGGAACAAGGGGATGTGGGGAAATGAACTGCAGCCCATTGAGCGCCTCCTGCTGCCTTGGGATATCTCCATCTATGCCCATTCCTTGGTCAGCGCTCCACCCCCAAACCCTTGGTGAGGTCCTAGGCATTTAGGAAAGAGACATCATCAATTAGGTCAGTATCCTCACCCCCACCCCCTGCTCATTATCTGAAAACTGTTACAGTCTAATGCAGAGTCCTTTGGGTATGAGGCGTGTGTGTGTGTGTGTGTGTGTGTGTGTGTGTGTGTGTGTGTGTGTGGTCTTGTCTGTTGCTCCATTTCTGACACATGCTGTTTCCTTCCCCCCTCTTCCGTAGCACCCTCCCCTTTCTCTCCTTTGATCTGAGTCCTTCTCACCCTTTGGGGCTCAGCTCTAGTCCCATCAGCTGCTTCCCTGATTGTCCCGGTTGACAGGAATCTCTCCCTATTCTGAGTTCCTGGAGCATAGCCTAGCTATATCACTTGCTGGGTGTTAAGCACGTAATGTTTTGTATGATTTGCCATGTGTTTATCTGTGGAAGTGTTGTATGCCTAGTTGGATTAAAAAGCTCCCTGAGGCGTACCATGGTGTTTTTTGTGTCCTTGCCCGTGATAGGTATTCAGGAAGAGCCCTCCACTCTCCTTTCCCGGCTCTTCCATTGATTAGTTGAGTGACCTTGACCCTTCACCTCTAGCCCTCAGTTTCTTTTGCATATGGTTCTTTTATATAAAACTGCAAAATGAGAAAAAACATTTCTTTCTCTGACTGCCTCACAAAGGTTTTTGAATATAAAATCAGATAGAGGTTGTGAAAGTGCTTTGTGAGCCATAAAGTATCTTATAAAATGCAAGGAATTATTGTTATTACATTTTGGTGACAATAATAAGCAAAGTAAATACAGCACAAAACTTGGAGTTAGAATGACCTGGATTCACCATTATGAGACCCTGGGCAGTCACATAACCTTTATATGTCTCAAGCAACTAACTAACCCCCTAGCACAGATCTGTCTTTTATAAAAAGAATCGCCACCCCAGAATCCCTGCTATCCCCATGCTGGTGAAGTCACAAGTCCTCCTGTTGAGTTGTATCTAACTCTTCGTGATCCCATTTAGGGTTTTCTTAGTGAAGATACCAGAGTGGTTTGCCATTTCCTTCTCCAGCTCATTTTACAGATGAAGAAAATGAGGCAAACAGGGTTAAGTGACTTACCCAGGGTCACATAGCTAGTACGTGTCTGAAGCCGGATTTGGACTCGGGAAGATGAGTCTTCCTGACCCCAGCCCTGCCACTCTACTAATTACCCCTGTAATTCAGTATTTGGGTGATAACAGTGCTTTTTCTCCCTTGAGTATTCTTGAATCCATTGCCCTATGGTTTTGTTACCCCTCATGTCCTGTCAAACCCCGATCCTGGAATACTCAAACTATCTACCTCATCAGCTCCTATTCATGTATGGCTGATGGAGCTGGAGGAAATCAGAAACATGACAGTCCACTACAATCTCAACTGGGCCCTCACAGCAGCAAGGTAATCCTTTCTCTTCTTCCTAAATGGTTCTCAGCAAGTCCTCTCTCCCTCCACACTCTTAACTGACCCCCCCTCACACTTTACTGAGAAAATAGAGGCTGTTTGCCCTAAGCTCCCCCTTCTCTACATCTCAGATCCCCTTGATGTCATCCCACCTTCTCTCTTCTTTTCTCCTAGTCTCCAATGAAGAGGTAACCTTTCTCCTTGCCATGTACCCTGGATTCCAATGTCTTCTCTGCTCTCCATTAGATTGCCCCCAACATTATCCCTTCTCTTTCTCTAATCTTCAACAACTGCCTATCTACCGGTTTCTTCTCTGCTGCCAATAAATATGCCCAGGCCTCCTCCATTTTGAAAAACAATTTCATTAGGCTAAACCATCCCTCCATGCTATCATCCTACATCTCTCCTCGTTTTCATAGACAAAATTCTAGAAGTTGTCTACGCTTATTGCTTCTGCTTCCTCTCCTTTTCTCCCTTCTAAACTTTTCCCTGGAATCTGGCTTCACTGGCAACACTCAGCTGAAATTGTTCTCTTCAGAGAAACCAGTGGTCTCTTAATTACAAATTTGATGGGCTTTCCTCATTCCTCATCCTTCTTGACCTCTCTTGAAACACCCTCTTCTGTTGGTTGTTGTTGCTGAGTTATTCAGTGGTGTTTGACTCTTCATGACCCCATGGACCACAGCATGCCAATGCTGTCTGTGGAGTTTTCTCGGCAAAGATACTGGAGTGGTTTGTCATTTCCTTCTCCAATGGATTAAGGCAAACAGAGGTTAAGTGACTTGCCCAGGGTCACACAGCTAGGAAGTGTCTGAGGCTGGATTTGAACTCAAGGTCTTCTTGACTCCAGGCCCAGTGCTCTATCCACTGAGCCACCTTTTTTGCTGGTAACTTTCTCTTTTTCAGTATTTTGTGACACTGGTCCTACCTATCTGCCTGCTCCTTCTCAGTCTCTTTTGCTATTTCATCCTCCATGTCATGCCCACTAACTATGAGCATTTCACAAGGCTCTGTCCTAGATCCTCTTCTCTTTACACTTTCTCACTTGGTGACCTCATCAGCTCCCATGAGTTTAATCATCATTTCTGTGCTGTAAACTCTCAGATCCGTATGCCCAACCAGTCTTTCTCTTGAGCTTTAGCTCTATATAAACAACTGTCTATTGAATATTTCCATCTGTGTGTCCCAGAGACACCTCAAATTCGACATGGTCAAAAGTGAACTTATTGGGGCAGCTAGGTGGCACAGTGGATAGAGCACTGGCCCTGGAGTCAGGACGACCTGAGTTCAAATCCAGGCTCAGACACATAATACTTACTAGCTGTGTAACTCTAGGCCAATCACTTAACCCCAATTACCTCACCAAAAAAAAAAAAAGGGAACTTATTCTCTTTCCCCTAAAACCCACCCTTCTTCCTAACTCCTCTCTTTTTGTTGAGGACAACAACATCCTCCCCATTACCCAGGTTTGTAACTTCAGTAGCATCTTCCACTTCTTTTCTTCTTCATCCCATTACACCTAATCAGCTGCCAAAGCTAATCTATTCTGCCTCCACAACATCTCTCAAATCTGACTACTTCTCTCTATTCCATCCCCTTAACTCAGGCTCTCAGCACTACTGCAATAGTCACCCGGCTGATCTCTCTTCCTCAAGTCTCTCCCCTCCCCAATCCACCCTCCACCCAGCTACCATGTTCCCAAAGTACAGGTCTGACCACGTCACACCCTGCTCCGGTTGGTCCCTATGATTTCTAGGGTCAAATACAAGCTCCTTTGCTCAACGTTTAAGTTGTTTCACTACCTGGCTCCAACCTAACTTTTCCAGCCTTATTATATATTTCACCCCTTTATAAACTCTCTGGTCCAGTCAAATTAGCTTTCTTTTATGTTCCTTAAGGCAAGAGAAAGAAATAAAGATTTTGCCGTTGTTGTTGTTGTTGGGTTGTTTCAGTCACGTCCAATTCTTCGTGACCCCATTTTGGAATTTTCTTGGCAAAGATACTGGAATGGTTTGCATTTTCCTTCCCCAGCTCATTTTTACAGATGAGGAAACTGAGGCAAACAAGGTTAAGTAACTTGCCCAGCTAGTAAGTGTCTGAGGCCAGATTTAAACTCATGAGGATGAGTCTTCCCAAGTCCAAGCCCAGTACTCTATCCATTGCATCACCCAGCTGTCTAATAAGCATTTATCAAATGTCTACTATGTGTTAGGCACCATGAAAAGTGCTTCACAAATATCTCATTTAATCTTCACAATAATTCTATCTCCCATCTCTTATCTCTATACCTTTGCACAGGCTCATACTTGCAAAGAATGAATGAATGAATGAATGAATGAAGCCTTTGTTAGCATTTACTATGTGCAAAGCACTGTGCTAAGCACTAGGAATACAAATAGAGAAGTGAGACAGTCCCTGCCCTCAAGAAGCTCACTCTCTAATGGAGGAGACAACACATATGGAACTGTTTCAGCTGTGAATCAGATGGAAAGATCTCATGGTCCTTAGGGTACAAAGCAGGTGTTAATGCCTCCTTGTTAATGCCTTTTACACTGATAAAATCATTTTGGTTTCTGATCTTAAACCATTTGACAGTGCCAAGGACTTTGGTGACAAGAGTTTTCTTTTTTTTTTCTTTTATATATTTATTTGTTTTTTATAATTAATTTATTTATTTTTAGTTTTCAACATTCACTTCCACAAGATTTTGAGTTCCAAATTTTCTCTCCATCTCTTCTCTCCCCCCACCCCAAGATGGCATGCATTTTGAGTGGGATACTCTTGAGTGGGATACTTCTCCTAATCTGCCCTCCCTTCTATCTCTCCTCCCTTTCTCTTATCCCCTTCTGCTTTAATTTTCCTGTAGGGCAGGATAGATTTCTATATCCCATTTCCTGTATATCTTATTTCCCAGTTGCATGTGAAAATAATTTTTTTTAACTTTTGTTTTTAAAATTTTGGGTTCCAAATTTTCTCCCTTCCTCCCTTCCCACCCACCCTCACTGAGAAGGCAATCAACTCAATATAGGTTATACATGTGTAGCCATGCAAAGCACTTCCATAGTAGTCATGTTGTGAAAAACTAAGTATATTTCCCTTCATCCTATCCTCCCCATTTATTCTATTCTTTCTTTTGACCCTGTCCCTCCTTAGAAGTGTTTGCTCCTGATTACCCCCTCTCCTAATCTGCCCTCCCCTCTATCGTCCTCCTGCTCTCGACAAGAGATTTCTTTCCTGGGTCTTCAGTAGAGCAGTGGCCAGGCTGCATCTCCACAGGGGCTCCTTCCCAGGGTGATGAATGAAGCAGCTGGACTGGAAGCATTGCTCTGCCAAAGACTTTTGAGTTCAACGTCTTGGGCTACCAAGACCAAGGTCTGATGGGAGATGGTGATCAAATTGGTGGTGGCAGCCTGGCACATGCCACCTCCTGTCTCTCCCTCAGAGGGCCCTGGCTGGCTTTGCCTGGACAGCAATGGACTACCTGACTTCCACTTGCTATATTCCCTAGTTTCCTTTAGACCTCAGCTCAAGCACCCCATTCTACATGAGGCTTTCTCTGGTCCCCCACCTGCCACCTATCTCTCAGGGGTGTTGTAAAGAATAAATAAGATAATATTTGTAAGGCACTTAGCACAGTGCTTGGCACAGTAATTAATATAAATGCTTGTTCCTTTACTTCCTTCATTTGCACTTAGTAAGTTCTTAGTAACTGTTTGTTGAATTGAATTGGGGGGGTTTTCATGGCTTCCCAGTTCAACAATGCAACTCAGCAGCCCCATAAACTGATGGGCTCCAAGACTGCATTAGTGAAAACACAACATTGACATCATGGGATGTGAGAATCTAGGCTTTCCTCTTCCCCTACTCCCTTCCCCATTCTGGCCTGGCCTTTCTTGGGCTAGTCCCCTGGCAATTTGAATTCAATATTGGAATAAAATGAGACACTCATAGATTATTCAAAAGTTAACAGAAAGAGATTTACTTAGCACTATAGAATATTTAACAAGGTCAGGCATTGAAGATACCTCCAGATGATTCAGCTAAGAAATGCTCCTTTACCTGAGTCACCTAGATTTTTCTGCCAGCCAAGCATTAAAGAATGTGCCTGGAGCTCTTTGTGACTGCTTTGTACTTGAGTGATGAAAAAATAACATCAACAGACTGAGCTAATCAAGTCTCAAAGAAGATTTCAATGCCTTTTAAGGAAAAACTAGCCTAACTTGCTGAGGGGAGTTGAATATTGCTCCCAACACACACACACACACACACACACACACACACACACACATGCAATTTTGTTATTGTTTAATCATTTTAATCATGTCTAACTCTCTGTGACCCCGTTTTCTTGGCAAAGATACTGTAGTGGCTTACCATTTCCTTCTCCAGCTCATTTTGTGGATGAGGAAACCGAGGCAAACAGGGCTAAATGACTTGCCCAAAGTCACAGCACTAGTAAATGTCTGAGGCTGGATTTGAACTCGGGAAGATGAATCTTCTGGACTTCAAGCCTGCCACTCTACCCATTGCACCACCTAGAGGCCCCCATACACAATCACCTTGTATTTTGTATACATTGTGTATATACTCACATAGGTACATGTTATTTCCCCTGATAAAAGTGCTGTAAGATCCCTGAGGACGGGGATTGTCTAATTTCTGTCCTGTACCCTCAGTGCCTAGCACAGTGCCTGGTACATAGGAGACATTTAGTGAATGCTTACTGATCAGTTGATTGAAAAATCTCTGACTTCACAGAATTGGAGTTGGATGGAACCTCAAAGGGCCAACCTGTTCCTGAACAAAGATCCTCTCTGTGACATCCCCAACACTTGAAAATCTCAAACAAAAGACAATCCACTTCCTCCCATGGCAGCCCATTCCACTTTTGGATAGTTCTAATTATTAGGTCAAGCAGCTAACATGGCTCGATCAATAGAATGCCGGGTCTGAAATCAGGAAGACCTGAGTTCAAATCCAGCCTTAGACACCTCTACTAGCTGTGTGACCCTGGACAAGTCACTTAACCTAGTTTGCCTCAGTTTCCTCATCTGTAAAATAAGCTGGAGAAGGAAATAGTAAACTGCTCCAGTATCTTTGACAAGAAAACCCCAAATGGAGTCACGAAGGGTCAGACACAACTGAAACAACTGAACAACAACAAAATTGTTAGGTTAGTTTTCCCTGGTACTAAGCTTAACTGGCAGTGTAGTTTCTACCTAGTACGCTTAGTTCTGCCCTCTGGGGACAACGTAATAAGTTCAATCCCTTTACCACATGCAGCCCTTCAAATATTTTGATGCAGTCATCCTGCTCCCTCTAAGACTAAATGTTCTTCTCTCCAGGCTGAACATCCCCTCCTGGTATGGAATGGTCTCGAGGTCCTTTACCATACTCTTCCCCCTCCTCTGGATGTTCTCCTCTTTGTCAATGTGATTCCTGAAATGTGGCCCCCAGGAATGAACACCCAATACTCCAGATATGGTCTGGTCAGGGCAGAGGATAGTGGGGCTACCACCTTCTTCATTCCAGATACTGTACCTCACTTACTGTAACTGATAATTGTATTTGCTTTTTAGTGGCCTACCCTTGAGTCCTACTAAGCTTGTAGTCCACTAAGACTCCCAGATCCCCTCTAGACAAACTGCTATCTAGCTGTATCTCCCCCATTTTGTACTTGTCAATGTGATTCTTTTTCAAACCCATATGTAGAATTTTACACTTACATCTACTGAATTTCAACTATAGACAGATCATTGTTCTAGATCTTTTTGGAGATTGAGAATTTTTTTCCTTTCAGTGAAGCTGGTCTTTATGGGTTGTCATGCCAAAAAAGTTAATCTCTCAATGGCCAACTTTCTGGAGAAAAGCCTCTTGACACTTAGCTAAATTGACAGTCAGATAGCATACCTGTAATCCATCATTTGAAGTCTTCCTAGTTTGGTAGGATTAATCAGACCTTCACAACCTGACTCTTTCTACCTGATACTCTGCTTTTATATTCATTATGATCCAACCACACTGGCCTTTTTGCCTTAACTCACACGTTAAACTCCCTTTCTGGACTCCACATTCTTTGCCTGGCTGTCCCTGGTTTCCCTCAAAACTCAGCTCAAATCCTACCATCTGCAAGAGGCTCTTTCCAGTTCCCACCACTACTAACATCTTCCCTCTGAGATTACCTCCCTACAGGATATATTCATCCAGTACATATCTCATACATACAGAGTTTTTTGCATGTATCCATTATGTAGACATTGCATGCCTACATTAGAATGTAAGCTCCTTGAGGGCAGGGACTGTTTTTGCCCTTTTTTGTATCCTCAGCACTTAGTACAGTGCCTGGCACATGATGAATGCTTAATAAATGCTTGTGATTGACTGACTGATTGACTTGTGTTGTGTTGTCTTCCAGAACCCTGGGTCACCTTTGGCCCAAGATGAGAGATCAGAAGAGGACATTAGTAGGGAAACCCCAACACAAACTCCAGAAAAGATAATGATTCCAGGCTCTGTCTCTATGCTTTCCTTCTCAAACATAATGTATCCTTCCACCCTAACCCATCCCACTAAAGTCCTAAACCTGAATCTGGTCCTTCGCGTCCTCAGTGGATAATTCTTGACCAAGAAGGAAGGAAGACCCTGGCTTCTTTCTCAGGAAGGCCTAAGCTCTGGGTTTGAAGGTGAGTTTTCAGACCCACTCTTAGGAAAAGTTAGAGCAAGTTTGGTGGGGCTTTTGGGACCTGGAGTCCTGAGAAATATCCTGCCCCAGGAAAAATAGGTAAATATTCAAACTACCTTATGTTTAACTACCTTGTATCTATTCTCTATATACTTATATGTTACTTGTTGTCTCTCCCATTCTAATGTAAGATTCTTGAAAATAGGTCTTGCTCTATTCTTTGTATTGGGTCCCCAGCACCTAGCACAGTGGGTAGCACATAGAAGGTGCTTAATAAATGTTTGTTGATTGATTGATTGATAGAACCCTACTTTGCTGGGATGCACAGCCTTCCAAGAAGGCTAGCTGACCAAATCATAAGATTATGAGAATAGAGGGCCATAGCTTTAGAATTGGGAGGCAATTTCAAGATTATCTAGTCCATTCCCCTCACTGTAAATGGGGACACTGAGGCTCAAGTAGGTCAACCCTCCTAAGGCCATAAAGGTAATAAGTAACAAAGACAGATTTGAACCCAAATCCTCAGACTCCAGTTATGGAGGAATCTATGGCTCCTTCCTTCCCTACCTGGCTAACTTAACACCCTAGGAAAAAAATTATTCTTGGAAATTAGGACTACCCTGTGGAATTCTAGGAGACTCTAGTGGAACTCAGAGAGTTGGCAAATCTGGTACTGAGAGGTTCTTGCCTCCTGGTGGAAGAATGGGGAGCAAGGGAAAGTGGTATTAGAATGAGGAAGATATAGGCGTTGGGCATTATGGTGTAATGGGAAGTGCTTTGGCCTGAGAGTCAGGAGAACTCTCCTCCTAGCAAACGGGACTAGATGACTCCCTGAGACCATGATTCTATGGGACCCCTAGGTTCCAGTCTTGATTGACAATTCATTGTTCTCAGGTCCTCCCCCTTCTGCGCCCCAAGCCTTGCCTGAAACTGAACAGACCTCTGAGGTACCAGAGGCTCCTTTTCTGTCTGAGACCCAAGGCAGGAAGGAGCACAGCCCATCACAGAGGACCAGGCAGAGCTCAAGCCTGTCACCTGTACCTGCCCTGCCAATTCTAGTCCTTTGCTCTTTGCACCATACCATACTGTGAGCAGTACTGTGTGTGTTTAAAGTGTAAATAGATGTGTAAGCTGGGCAAGGGAGTGAGCATTCGTGTATATATGCATGTGTTTACACATCCATATTTGTGCATATCCATGAGTGTGTACTGTGTGGATATATTCATGTGTATACAGTATATATATATAATGTGTGTATTGTATGCCAGTAAGTATGGTTATCATAAAAATAACATATTTATATAGCACTTTAAGGTTTGCAAAGTGCTTTACATATATCATTTCATTTATGCCTCATGACATATGTATTGATACGTATATGCTTCCATGAGATAAGTATTATCCCTATTTTACAGATGAGGAAACTGAGGCCCAGAGAGATTAAGGGACTAAGTGCAGTGGAAAGAGAACTGGCTCTGGAGGCAGAAGACCTGGGTTCAAATTCCACCTCTGACACTGTCTTTGTGATCTCCTTGGGCCTCCGTTTCCTCATCTATAAAATGAAAGATTTGGACCAGATGGCCTCTAGGCCTTCCCTTTTCAGCTCTAGAGCTCAGATCATATGACTTTCTCAAGGTTACACAGCTAGTAAGCGCTGGTCAAAGAATTCTATTCAAGATCTACATGACGCCAAGTCCAACTAAGCACTATGCCACGCTGTGAATCTGTTCATGCTATATGAGGGTGCTCGTGTAGACTGCGGTATATATCTGTGTGTTTTCATTTTGTATACGCACATGTGTGCAATGTCCCTCTGTGCACCATGTATCTACATGTGCACAATGTGGATCTCTGTGTGCAACACCTATGTATATGTATATATGTAAATATATGCCTATTGAGTATATGCCTTTCTCCAAAGAAAAATTGTGTTGTGTAACCATGCAACACCCATAAACTCATAGACTATTTGAGCTAAAATGACTTTAAAAAGTCATCTGGCATAATTCTTTCACTGTGCAGAGTAGGAAATTCATAGGTGTATATGTGTGCGTATATATATGTATATATATATATATGCACACATACATATGTATATATATGTGTATATATATATTTATCCTTTTATGTGTGTGTAGATCTATAATAATAGCTCACATTTATAAAGCACCATACAGATATCATCTCATATGATCCTTACAACAACCCTAGTATGTAGGTGCTATTATTATTATTATAATTATTCACATTTTACAGTTGAGGAAACTGAGGCAGAGATCAGGTAAGTGACTTGCTAGTAAGTATCTGAAACAGGAATTTAACTCAGGTCTTCTTAATTCTGACTGCCGTGCTCTATCCACCGGGCCATCCAGTACAGCCCCCTCATTGTATAAAGAGAAAAGTGAGTCTCCCAGAGGTTGAAAGATTTCCCCAAGGTCACACATCAAAAAAGAAAGAAAGCCAGGATCTGAATGAAAGTCCTCTGACTCCAGCCCCAGGGCTCTTTCCATTGTATCAAAATCCATCCTTGGTGTGTTTACGTACAGCACAGTATATACGTACGTTTATGTTTGTGCACACTGTAGTACTTTCATTGGGTATGTATATGGTTATTTGTTTACGGTGTATATTTCTATCATATTTATAATATCCAAGTATACTTTGTACAGAGTGTGTAGTTTTTTATATGTGTATATGTCTATACATGTATGGACAACTTTCATGTACAAATGTACTCATCATCTTCTATATTCATTGCATAGTGGTTTGCCTGTATTACAGACATACGTGTGTACATATGTGTTCAGAGTGCATGTGTGTCTGTACATGCACTGTGCAAGTGCAGAGTGCTTACCCAGTAGTGCTCCCAGGGTGCACAAGTGAACAAGCACATGTGCAGGGAGTGTGCATGAAGCACAGGTCTGGGGCCCTGCAAGGTGCCAGGTGGGGGGGGGGCCCACCCGGGCCCCAGCTGGGCCTGAATGGGCAGGGATGGGGGAGGTGGCTCTGTCAGCGAAGCCAGGGGCGGTGTTGGGGGGGGTTCCCTCCTGCCCGACTGTGATTGAGCCCCCGCTCTCCCACCATGCCTGCCAAAATACAGTGAGACAGGGTGTAATTACCGCCACTTACCGCGGCCATTACACTCAGCGCAGCCGCCACCGTGACACACGACCCGTCAGCTCCTCATTCACGCCATTAAGGGGCCTCATTAGCATCCAGGCTCAGGAGCAAAATTACCCTCACTGCTCATTTCAAGATGTCATCAATTTTAATTTAAGGCCCAAAGATAGTACAATGGGAAGGCACTCCCCAGCCAAGGAACACAGGGAGAGGGAGGAGCGGGAGGAAGGAGAGGAACAGGGCAGAGGAGAGGGAAGCAGGGAGGAGGAAAGAGGGGATGAGGCAGCAGGCAGGGGAGAGGGGACCGGAGGAGGAGGGGAGAGGAGGGAGGGGAGAGGAGGAGGGGGAGGGAAGACGAGGGGGAAAGAGGAGGAGGAGGGGGAGAGAGGAGGAGAGGAGGAGGAGGAAAGGAGAGATGAGGAGGGGAGAAGAGAGGTATTGGGAGACAAGAAGAAAGAATCAGGAGGCAAGGGGGAATCCGAAGAGAGAATAAAAGATTCAGAGAGAATAAGCAAAGAATGAGAGTGAAGAAAGATGGGAAGAAAATGAGAGGAGGCATTTAGAAACTCAGGAGACAAGGCCAGGTGATAAGGAAGAGGAGGGAAAGAGAGGAAATTTCAAGTCGGGTACAATGGAATCAGTATTGAATTTGGGTCCAGGCAGCTGTTTTGGAATCACAGCTCTCTTTGTAACCTTGGGGAAGTCCCCTTTCACCTTTCCAGTGCTGTTTCCTCACCTGTAAAATGAGAAGAGTTGGAGTGGATGATTTCCAGCTCGAAATCCTATGATCCAACTGAGAGGAGAGAAAACTTCCCTCTTCCCCTCCCCAATTCAAGGCTTTTCCCAAGTGACCCCCTCTTACAGGAAGCCTTCCCAAGCCAGCCTAAGTGAAGGTCGGGGGTCCCCCTGAGAGGTGATAAAGGAAAGGAAGGAAAAGAAAATCATATAACTCAAAATAAAACTAAGATTCGACTTTAGTGCCTTCCTCAGACAGTAGGAACAGGAATTTGTGTATGTATTTAAGGGTGTGTGTGTGTGTGTGCTGCCTGTACAAGATCCAACAGTCAGAATAGGGAATTGATTCCACCATCTTTGAGTACCACTCAGAGCCAAACATGCTGACAATCCATTGATATTCCAGCTCTCATACATTAAGGTCAACAGGGACCTTGGGATCCCAGGCCTTATCCACAGGTCCCCAGGAAACCCAGGTTAGCCCTAAACCATGAGGCCACCAGTTTTCTTCAGCTCCTCTTCATCATGACCTCCTGTTTGCTTTCTCATTGTCTGCTGAACTAGTCAAGAACCCTGAACCAGGGTTATGGGGAACTCTGGGTGTTTCTCAGCTCCATTTTATAAAGAAAGAAACTGGGGGAGATGAGGTTAAGTGACTTGCCCAGTATCACACAGTTAGTAAGTATCTAAGGCTGGATTTGAATTTTAGTTTTCCTGGTTCCGGGTCCTGCACTATAAGCTGCACCACCTATCGAATCACCAGCAAAGGCGAGCTGTCCAGGGTCACACAGTAGGTCAGTAGCAGAGCTTTTATTTGAAGGTAGAGCCGTTGATTCCAAAACTGGACTGTCTTTTTATAACTTGACTCATCACATAGCAAAAAGTGTGGCTTTATATACGAATCAGAAAGACCCGAACTTGAATCCTGCCTCAGACGTTTATCAGGTGTATAACCCTAGGCAAGTCACTTAATCTGTTTCAGCCTCAATTTCTTTATCTGTAAAATGGGGATAATAATAGCATCCACTTTACAGAGTTGATGTAGGGATTAAAAGAAATAACATATGTAAAGCATTTAACTAATCTAACCCCCTCATTCTACAGATGAGGAAAGTGAGGCCCAGAGAAACAAAGTCACTTGCCCAAAGTCACATACGTGGAATGTGGCAGGGCTGGGATTGAAAACCAGATTCTCTGACTCAAGGGTCAGCTAGGTGGTTTGATGGATAGAGTGCTGAGTTTGAAGTCAGGAAGACTCATCTTCCTAAGTTCAAGTCAGGCCTCAGACACTTACTAGTTCTGTGACCCTGGATAAGTCACTTAACCCTGTTTGTGTCAGTTTCCTCATCTGTAAAATGAGCTGAAAAAGGAAATGACAAACCAAGAAATGGGGTCATGAAGAAGTGGACACAACCGAAAAATGAAACATTATCAAAACACTATTTAAATAGTAATGTAGCCTAGAGTAGAGATAGATCTGGAGTCCAAGGACTTGAGTTCGAATCCTTACTCTGCCACTCAGGACCTATGTGATCTTGTTTATACCTGTGGATAAGTAACTTGATCTTTCTAGGCTTTAGTTTCCTCATTTACAAAATGATGAGGTTGGATTAAATGACATCTAAGGGCCTTGCAGGTCTAAATTATTGATAATCTCCTCAGTTTTGCTCTGAGATCCTTCCTACTCTGAGAGTGGACATGCTTCTTCTCAGTGATATTCAGACCCTGGAAGCAGAGAGCAAATCTGAAAACACCAACTGTGGGGAGGGAATAAGGTCTGTCTGCTTGGGTAGGGCCAGGCCCAGAGGAAATTATGAAGCCCAAATGTCTACCTTCCCTGCCCTGGACTCTCCTCACTGCCTCATTCCAGTACCCAGTGCCTTCTGAGGGGAAAAAAACAAATCTGAGAAATCCATTCATGCTACAATTCAGTGTTACTGACCTTCACATTTTAAAAAGGGGAACCAGGGAATGTCAGAGATGGAAGGGGCTTCAGAAGAGGGTATAGAATTTCAGAACTAGAAGGGACCTAAGAACACAAAATGTCAGGACATAACACATAGAATGCCAGAACTAGAAGGGACCTTAGAACATAGAATGTGAACAGAACACAGAACAGATGTTCAAGCTAGAAGGGACCTTAGAACATGGAAATTGAGAATATAGAACATAGGATGTCAGGTATATGAGGAACCTTGGAGAACATGGAGTGTGAGAACATAGAACAGATGTCTAAACTAGAAAGGATCTTGGATCTTGAATTATGAGAACTTAGGACATAGGATGTCAGACATATAAAGGACCTTAGAGAATGTGAGAACACAGAATAGAGTATGTCAGGCTAGAAGGGACCTTAGAACATAGAACGTGAGAACCTAGAGCACAGGACAAATGTCAGACATAGAAAGATGTCAGACCATAGGGTATAAAAACAAATGATATAGAATTTCAAGTTGAAAGAGACCTTGGAAACCATCTATTCTAACCCCTTCATATTACAGGATGAAGAAACTGAAGTCCAGAAAGGGGGAAATGAATTGTCAAAGACCGCACAATCGTTCGATCTCAAACCTAGTTTTTCTGACTCTCAGCGTCTTTCCACTTCACTACAAGAGCCGGAAAAGAGTAATAATGCCTTAGCCCCAAAAGACTGAATTTCTAATCATGATGCTTCAGGCTAGTAGGAGGAATGTGCTGCAGATGGGGTGTCTTCCCAACTCTAGAGTACTCACTTGTCCCTAGCCCATCTTTAAACCTGAAAATGGAGGAGTGGGGGATGGAGAGGCGAGGGCAGAATCCTGTCACTATAGGGCACTCACTAAGATGGCTGGGGAGTGTACCTTGTCCTTCCTAAAGCTGTCAGTCCTCTTTGCTGACCCCCCCTTCTTTCCATTTTTCTATTCCTCCTCATCTTCTTCCCCGCATCTCCCTAAAGCTAATCCCTCTAGCTCCCTCAACCACTGCAAAGGAGGAGCCTGGGCCAGGAAGGGGGGGCAGCGGGTTGAAAAGAATGAAAAGGGCCCTATTCTGTCCCCGGCTTGGTGGCAGGCTGGCTCCCGGGCGCCGGCTCCCCCTGGCCTCTCAGAAGACAGATCGCTCCCTTAATCACTCTGGAAAAGAACCCCAAGCCGATATAATATTATAATTAATTAATTCACTAAAAAGGTATTAAATTTCTCTCCCCCCTGTGGATATTATCTGAATTCATTGACCTTTAGAAAAATCACCCTCTAATTGTAACCAGGTTCAAGTGCATTTTCAGCCCGTCCCTTTTACATTAATAATATCTTCCCGGACTCAGCTTTGGCTGCTTAAATATTGTATAAATTCCACTGCCCCCTTGGAAAAGAGAGAGCAAAGAAAAAGAGAGAGGCACAGAGAGCCCAAGTCTGTAGGGGGGTGGGGAAGGAGAGGGACTGGGCTGTACTTTGGGGTGATGGGCCAGACACGAGGGGGTGCAGGTTGAAGGGGATTCTCTCTCTCTCTGTCAAGGATTCATGGACCCTGAAGACTGATCTGGGAAGACAAGGCAGAGAGAGGTTCTGGGGTTGGGATGAGTCTGTGAACCAGGGTTTGGAGACAGGGCACTGAGAAAAAAAGGTCAAGTGGAGGGGTTTGGAGAGTCGTGACTGGGGAGAAAGGGCAGGGCAGGTAACATTATAATAGATAGATCTCTGGCTTCAGGTTCTGATTGTGAATCATTGACTGTATATATGACCCCGGAGAGTCCCTTGACCACTCAGTGCTCTAGGCAACTTTCTAAGACTATAAGGTGCTAATCCTCATTGGGAGGGGAATTTCTCCATACAGGAATTCTGTTTACCAGTGATATAGCATCTGGTCCAGCCCCTATCCCTTCCGTGCCTAACTCTGGGGAGGTCAGTTTACTTGTCTGGGCTTCAAGTTTCTCATCTGTAAGAGGAGAGGGTTACCCATCTAGATGACCCCGGAGGTCTACAATCCAGCTAAAAGCCCAGATTAGGGGTGGGGAACCTTCGGGAACAATAGAGGGATTTGTTCTGTGAAGTTTGGATTCAGTCAAAGGGCCGCACTTGAGGACCTAGAGGGCCACATGGGGCCTCAAGGTTCCCCACCCCTGGCCCAGATGATCACTTGCTGCGGAGGCTGCAGAAGGGATTTGTGCTTCAAGTTGGGGGGGTTCCATTAGTGGGCCTCCAAGCTCCCTCCCAACTCTTGAATTCTGTGACTAAAGTGGAAATGGAGTTGGAAGAATGGATGGGGGAGATGGGGTAGGGGTATGGTCCTGAGCAACACAGAGACTGCAGCATGTCTGGAAGAAGGTGTCTCTATTCCAGAATCAGAGACATTATATGAAAAAATAAGCCCTTGCTCCCTTCTGTCCTTGAAGGGCACCTTGAAGGCAGCTCAACCACAATGGCTGATTGTTATATTTTCAGAGTGAGCACTTACACCTCAGTTCTACAAATTAATGTTTGATTTATTGTTTTGTAGATTGTCTAGACTTAAGAAAGTGATAGAGAAAATGTTAATAATGCAGATCAAACTTGTGTGTCACATATGATCGTATAATGTCATATAATATATAATCGATGTTATATATTATATATGTGTATGTGTGTGTGTGGAGAGCTGATTGTTAAATTTACTAGTACACTCCTGTTAGAGCATCTCCTATTCTAACTGAGGCACCCCAACAGAGATAGATCAGCTTCACCAACAACTCTTCCGTAGACTGAAGGGGACTCAGCAAATGTGAAAGTCGGGTGTTTAACTTCAGTCCCCTGTTCTCATTAGAGCTGGGATGACACAAGGCCAACAACATACTTCCAGGTCAATAACACACTGCTGGGCTCTCATCTTTGACCAACACCTTATGAAATTATGACCTGGGGGAGACATGATGACCTGCTGAGGAGTCCGACATGTATGTGTATGATAAAGAGGTTAACTCACTTCCTAGGGACGGAACTTAGAATGTTAGGGCTGAGAGGGGCCTTAGAGAACATATGGCTCATTTTTACTAAAGAAACTGAAGCCCAGAGAGGGGGAATGATTTGCTAAAGGTCACATAGCGAGTTATCCAGCAGAGCTAAGAGTAGGACCCGGGTTCTCTTTCTAAACCGGGGAACCTTAGATAAGGCCCCAGTTCCCTTGGGGTAGAACATACGTAGAGGTGAGGGGTATATTCATAGATGGAAAAGAAGTGGACTGAAGTGACGGAGAGAAGATGATTGGAAAATAGGCAGGTAGTGATAACACTAAGAGAAGGGAGACCAGGGCTCAGATTTTCCCCCTACAAACACAGATCCCCACTTTGCCTTGGTTTATTTGGATGGTGCTGCCCCCTGATGGAGCCAGAAGATACTGCAGCTCATACAACCTAGTTTTGCCAATACCTCCTCCTGCTTACTGCTTCCTGGTTCTGCCCTATTTTATAAAATGTTCGGGAGGCAGCAGCACCCTCCTGTGGGAAGGCTCTGACACTGCACACTTCAGCTAGGTCCCTCATCGCTAGCATTTAGACATTCCTAGGGCCTCACATTCTTGCCCTGTGTCCTCATCATCTCCCCACCCAGAATTCAGAATTGAAAACTTATAGGCGCAGGACAGGGTCAGATCATACAGTCACATGCCTCAGAGCCCAAGAGAAGGGAAAGAGGGATGAGGAATCAGGGATGATCTGGGAGCTACAGAATCCTGGAATGTAAGCGCTTCAGGGTGGGGGTGGGGGGAGCTGCGTGGAGGCTGTGGTCAGGCAAGAGAGATTATCTAATCCAATCTCTTCATTCTGTAGCTGAAGTAGCTGAAGTCCAGAGAAGACCAGTAACTTGCTCGAAGTCACACACAATTAGTGATAGACTCAGAAGTCTTCGTCCCAGGTACCAGTGTTCCTTCCCAGGACCATGTTGCCTCTCTAGTACTTCACTTACTGTGTGTCCCTTTTTCTGGGACCATCTCTTCTATCTGTCACAGAGACTAAAGACCCTGTCAGCTCAGATTCTATCTAGGAGGCATCTTATCAAACTCTACTGGTACCCAGGGCAAGCAGAAAGTAGATAGAATCAGAGACAGAAACAGAGGCAGGGTCAGACACAGAAAGCAGTGGAGAGAGACAAAAGAGCATTAGATTCTTAAACGAGCAGGAAAGCAGGCTACAGAAAGTCTAAGGGCTCCCCCAATCCCCACCGCCCCACTCCCCAACACCTTCAGTCCTAACACAGATGCACCTGTCTTCACTCAGCCTCCTAGCCTGAGCCATATCCTTGAACTGGACCCTTGCACCCTCAGCAAGGCCTACCTCTAAGGGACTGGACCCTGGCAGCAGGTGTTGCTGGGGCCTGGGGCCAGGCCCACTAATTGGGAGGCTTCAGCTCCCTCACTCTGGCTCTACAAGGTCATCCTCATCTCCGTCTGACCTTCAGACTAATCCTGGGAGCCTCCACCCCAGCCGTCATTAGCACAGGCTGTTCAGCCAGCTCTCTCCCTCTTCACCCCACCCCTCCACCCCCGCCTCGCGCCCCCTTTTCTTCTTTCCCCGTGCACATTAATTGCTCAATGTTGATTTGATCTCCCTATTCCGCACAGAGGAAATTGTCATCTTATTGCTCCATTTTCCTTTTTTTTTTTTTAATTAGGCCCCTCAGCCTCTCAGGGCCCAGCTTGGGGAGGGGTGGGGGTAAGGGACATGGGGGGGGTGCAGTATTTAGGAGGAAACCATTTTGATCTTTTTGTGGATAAAGTATGCAGAAGGGAGTGAGGGGGACCCTAGGCATGGGTTTCATGACAACCCACCCCTCCCCAAATACGCCCTAGCGGTTCCCCATCACATCCAGGACCAGGTCAAGTCTCCACTCCCCACGATTTTCTCCCAGCTCCCTCCTACAGAGCCGAATTATTTCCTACCCAAATAATCCTTTCCTCAATTCCTCAGGGGAATCAAGACAGCTCCCTTGTTTCTGACATAATGGAATGGAGCTGTTTTAGGAGGAAGGACAAAGATTCTGTTCTGGGAAAGAGTGAATGTGGAGAGTGAAAAGTGGATACAGTATCTCCTTCAGAAGGGTTTATATCAAGTGTTGGCGGCCTTTTGAGAGAGGGGGAAGGGCAGTTGGGAAAACCAGGAATGGCCTGTCTTTGAGAGGTGGGGCAGAGAGGAAAATCTCAAATAGGTTGATAGCCTTGGACTTCCAGTTGAGGGCTGGTAGTAGGGTAACACTATCTATTCCCTCCCCATTATGGGAAGGGGCTCATTGGAAGAAGTGATTTCCTCACTACCACCACCCCCTCACCCCTCTAAACATCCCCAGAAGATAAACTGAGTTGGGTCAGTTATTTCCCAGTAAAGGAGCATCAGAGGGTAGAATTAGTTTAGCGTGGTCCCAAGCTGCATTTCCCCCCTTTTCCTCTTTATCCCATCCAGCAACATCTGGAGTTGCAAGACATAGAAGCAGCGCCATCTTGTGGCTACATTGGGGGAAAGCATCCACTAGTCTCAAATTCCTGCCAGTCACAGGGTGCTGGCGTGGCTGAGAATTGGGGAGTGGGGTTGGGAAAGGACTGGACATAGGACAGAAGGAAAGTCGCTAGGGCCAGGAGCATGCCGTGGGTCACTGACCCTGTCCTCTGTCCCTATTCCCTTCCCACTCCTATTTTCATAAACGAGAGTTTTGAAGCCCAATACCCAGAAGAGGGAATTCCACATGTGTTCCCCACCCTCCTCTCTAGTCAGTTTCTCCTCCTTTCCAGCCCGGCCCCAGAGAGATGAGGAGCAGATTTTGCCCTGCCAAAGGCCCCCAGAGACACAGCACACAGGGGATATACAAAGCAAAGTGTTTACTAAGGCACAAGGCGGAGGAGGCCAGAGCCTGGCTGCCCCCCCTGACAGCGCACCCTCGCCCCAATCCCACCCCCTGCCCTGGTACCAGCCCCCATTAAGGAGCTGCCCCTGCAGAGGAGCAACTACTGGTCTCCTCTGCGGCCCCGCCCTCACAAGGTCCTGGGAAAGGAGGCAGTTAGCACCAAAGTGGGGGGCCACTCCAGGTCTGTGGCAAGAGGTGAGGGGAGCACTGGGCTCCGGTCCCTCTCTGTGGGGGGGTCTCAAGATACTGATCTCCACGGAACCAGGGCATTGCTGAACCATCGGTGGGGACTAAGGGTGGGGAACAGAAGACCCTCCCAGGAGATGCTTCTGCTCTTCTCCCTCTACATATGCACATTCTCCTTACAGCCTGGTTGGGGGGAAGGGGCCAGGGTAGGAGCTGTAAGCCCCTTTAGAACTCCTGGTAGGCCGCCACCTAGCATGGCTGGGCCTCTTCTCCCACACTAGACACCCCACCCCATCTAAGCTGATCTCAGACCTCAGGGCTAGCCCTTCAGGTCTCTGTGCAAGGGCAACTCCCGCCCACTCTGGCCTACTCCATTCCCCAGAGAGGGGGAATGGGAGGGGAAGAGTGCTATGGGGAACTATGGGGTTCTAGGGGCCAGGCTGGCGCCCCATGAGATATCCGGCACCCCGTGAGAGCTCCAGCTCCCAGTCCCTTGAAGCACGTCCTGCATGTCAGGGGCCTGGCTGGGCTGGGAGGCCTAGAGTTGGGAGCACAGGGTTCGGAAGAGTGGGGGAGCAAGGAGTGGGGGAGCCAGTGTCCACACAGGTTGCTAATCACACACGAGTGCAGATTGGAGGGAGGTGAGAGGAAGGGAGGACTCCCCTTCACACATCCCTAACTCCCAACCCCCCAGGGCTTGTCCCTCCTCCCCAGCTCTGGGGGGTGGGAGGGGGGTGGCTGGGGTCACAGCATGTCCCCTTCCTCCATGCTGAAGCTGCTACGCCGGCTGCTGGCCTTGGAGGCCTCAGGTGACATGCTGGAGAAGAGGGGGTCAGAGGCCAAGGGCAACATGGTGTCATCCAGAAGCATCAGATGGTCCAGCTCCTTCTTGGACAGGGAGGGGAAGAGGGAGCCATGCTCGGGCCCCAGGGGGTCAGGGAAACCCTGGGGCCCCTCACCCCCACCGAAACTCAAGTTTTGGCTGAAGTCCACTTGGTATGGAGACTGCGGTGGTAGTGGCGGGGGTGGCGGTGGTGGTTGAGGAGGCAAGGTCAGAGAAGGCTCTTGGTCAGGGAGCTCAGCAGTGGGGAGCAAGGGCTCCCCCAGGCCGTCCTCACTGGGGAGCTCTTGTTTCACCACCTGCTGGGCCAATTCAGCCATGTTAACACCAGATGGGGAAGCTGTGGGTAAGCCATGGACTCGGGCCTGCATCTCCAGCTCCTGTGAGAAATGAGAAAGAGAGGTGAGATTGGGGGAGCACACCCCAGACACCAGTCCTGGCTTCCACGGAATGTCACAGATAGAAGGGGCTTTAGGATGAGTACGATGGAAAGAGCCACAGGACATGGGCTCAAATCCCATCTCTGACATTCATATCTGCAAGACCTTGGACAAGTCATCAGTCACCTCTCTTAGTTTCCTCATCCGTAAAATGACAGGGCTGGGGGGTCTAGAGGGCTTGTGAAGTCCCCACCATCTCTAGATATGTGGTCCTAGTCCATGTGATTCTAGTTTAAGTAAGAGAGGAAAAAACAAAGTCCCAGAGAAGGAAGGTGATTTGGCCAAGGTCACACAGCCACTAAGCACCAGAGCCAGGACTAGAATCCATATCTCCAAATTCTAGGCCTGGTGCCTGCCTGCCCCACTCCCACCCATGTTCCCTGCGGATCTCCCAGGAGGTCTCAGGCTAAAGGCCCACATTTTGGAGATCATTAGATTCTCCAGCCCAGTGTTAAAGGTCAGGAGGTCAGACCTGAATGCGAAGCCACAGCTGCTTGTTTGTCATCTCCAGGCGCCGAGAGTGGTTCTCCAGGTCCCTGGATTTCTGCAGATCCTTCTGCATCCGACGGATGTAATCCACCGAGGCCTTCAGGATAGTCCCCTTGTTCCAGCGTACGTCCCTGAAACAAGAAATGGTCACACACCACCACTTTTGCACTCCCTGGTCTTCTCTAGAAGACACTTCTTTTTCTTTTTTTCTTTTTTTTTTTTTGGATAGGCAATGGGGTTAAGTGACTTGCCCAGGGTCACACAGTTAGTAAGTGTTATGTGTCTGAGGCCGGATTTGAACTCAGGTCCTCCTGAATCCAGGGCCGGTGCTCGGTGCTCTATCTACTGCACCCCCTAGCTGCCCCTAGAAGACACTTCTAATCCCTGCTTCCAGTTCCCACCCCCAGGGAGGGGCAGAGAACCAGGACTCTGCCCCTGCTGCATCTAGACTACTGTAATAGCCTCTTACCTGGTCTCCCTGCCTCTAATCTCTTCCTTCCCAAAACCATATAGCGGGACAGTTTAATCTTCCTAAAGTAGATATGACTTTGTCTGTCTCTTGCTCAAAATTCTACGGACTTTAGTATCAAGGCCAAATCTTCAATCCCCTCGAGAGCTTGGCTCAGAACTCCCTCTCCAGTCTTTCTTCCCATTACTGTCCTACCTTACACAGGCCTTGTGCACTCTAGGCCCTGTACTTTTGCTCAGATTGTTCCTACCCTAACTCCTTCTGCCATTGCTCCAAGTCCCACCCCCTCCACGAAGCCTTTCCTGACTACCCTGCTAGATCTCTCCCTCCTGTGAACAGAATTAATAATCTTTACATAGGGCTCACTGTATGCCAGGCATTGTGCTAAACAATTTTACAAATATTATTTCACTTGATTGGTGTGAGCAATAACCCTGGGAAATAGGTACTGCTATTATTTGCATTTTACAGGTGAGGAAACTGAGGCAAACACGGTAAATGACTTGCCCAGGGTCACACAGCTAGTAAGTGTCCGAGGTCAGATTTGGACTCATGATGAGAAGTCTTCCTGACTCCAGGGTACTCTATCCACTGTGCCATCTAGCTTCCCCCTATGGCTTACTTGGGTACCACTCTCTAGGCACTGAGCTTCCACAACCTGGCATGGTAGGAATTTGTAGTGAGTGTTGGCTCTCCCAACTAAAGTGTAAGCTCTGTGAGGGCAGAGATGGTGCCTCATTCTTTGTATTCCCCATAATCGGGTACCGTGTCCTTCATAGTCCTTGCCTCATCAATGACGGTTGAATGCCTTAATCTTATTGCTGTGATAATACTAAGCTCACACTTGATCAACACACATTGTTGATGGTCATTATCATCTTTTTTTTTTAATCTACCCAGGACTTTGCCCGGCCCACTCAGATCTGGGTCCTGTTCCCTGATCTTTTAGTTTTCTTTTCACAAAATCCTTGAGAAGTCCTGATTTTTTGTGGATTTTCCTGTTTATAAAATTCATTCCCTACAGCAATCCTATAAGCATGTAGTTTTCATTTGCCAAAAAAGGAAACTGAGACCCAGAAAGATAAAATGATTTAGCTAAGGTTCTATAACTAGTGATAGGCAGGGGCAGGATCAAAAATCAGACCCTAGGGATCCTGATGCTTGGTTTTCTATCCCATGCAGCATCACACAAGGTCAAGCCCTTGGCACACAGTAGGTCTGCAGGACATCACAGCTCCCTGATTAGCTGGTGCTCTCCTAACTCCTGACTTCTCTAACTTCACTCCCACTTCCCCAAGTCTGAACTCACAGGTCATTGGCCTTGGGAATCAGCATGCCCAGCTCTTTGATTCGGTCATTGATGTTGAATCTTCGTCTTCTTTCAACTAAGAGTGAAAGACAGGTGGGAGGTGGGGGAGGGAGAGACAAACGGTTAAGGAGAAGCAGGGCACCTACCTTCACCTTGGGGCCCCAGGGTCTGACCTCGGGAATCCCTGAAGCCAGAGAGGAAGCACAGCCCTAAGGCCCAGATGAGACACAGCCACTCTCCATCTCTCAGATAACAGGATCATGGATTTGTAGCTAGCCGCTGAGTCCAATACTCTTATTTTATGGATGAGGAAACACGATCTGAGAGAGGCGAAGTAGCTTGCCCAGAGTCACGTAGCTAGTAAGTGTCTGAGGCAGAATTTGAACTCAGGTCTTCTTGATGCAAGGTCCAGAACGCTATCCATCATGGCTCCCAGCTATACATCCCATAGAGGTTATAGGTCACAGGGCTAGAACTGAAAGAAACCCCAGAGGCTATCTGGTCCAACTCCCTCATTTTGCAAATTTGGAAACTGAAGCTCAGGGAGGTTGTGACTTGACCATAGTCACACAAGTAACAATCACCAAAAGTGGGATTTGAACCCAGGATCTCTGCTTCCAGGGCCAGGGCTCCTTTCCTGGTACTACATGATGATACTCCAGAGTTAAAGAACTCATTACCTTCACAAAGAAGTAGAAGTAGTGCTCTAATTCTTTGGAAGTTTTTCCTTACACTGATCTGAACTGAAATGTTTCTTCTCTTTTCTCTCCTTGGCCTCCAGTCTAGGGCCTGAGTTTAAGAGGGGTAGAGGTAAGGAAGAGACCACAGTTCAGAGTAGAGTCATATTCTGTGACCTTGCTCCAATCCCACAGCAAATACCTCCACAAAAGGAGGGACTAGGGGACAAGGGAGTTAGATGGGTAAGGGGTCTCCATACAGGCTGTTGGAGCAGGTAGAAGGGGAAAGGAAGACTGGACAGGAGGCATATAGGGGCAGGGTTGTTGTTGAGTCATTTCAGTTGTGTCTGATTCTTTGTGACCCCATCTGGGATTTATACTGAAGAGGTTTGCATTTCCTTCTCCAGCTCATTTTATAGATGAAGAAACTAAGGCAAACAGGGTTCAGTGACTTGGCCAGGGTCAGATAGGTAGTAAGTGTCTGAGTTCAGATTTGAACTTAGGAAGATGAGTCTTCCTAAACCCAGGCCCAGCATTCTATCCGCTGCACCACCTAACTGCTCAGGGGCAAGGCTGACCCTAGGCAAAACTGTTTAGTAGGTAAAGTATCTTCAGCTACCCCCTGTGACCTCACCCCTCACTTCAGGGTATTTTGTTTCCCTTTCAGCATAGACTCATAGAATGTCAGAGCTAGAAGAGTACTGGCAAATCATCTGGTACAAACCCTTCATTTTATAAGTGCAGCCCATAAGGGGGCAGTGACTTGCCCAAGGTCATACACTTAATTAACTAGAGAGATGGAATTACAAACCACTCCTCCTAACTCTTAACCTAGTGCTTTTCACCCCACAGTAGGACCCCTTCCCTCATGAAGCCCAGGGTGTTTATGTTACTGCCTCTTTTCTGTCCTCTAAGATAGGAGGAAGTCATCTGACACTCTAATTTGAACTAAAGTATAAAGGCCTTAAATTATCACACCTCAAAGGGACATTGGCCTTTAAAAAAAAAAAAAAAAAGACCCGAGAGAGACGGTTATGCTTAGCCCTAAGGCTGTGGTGAAGATTCAAATTTCAGGCCTGGATGGGGGAAGGGACTTGGCAGGGAAGGGATCTTCCTCTTGTTTTGTTTTCTTTTTTTAATAAAAATCAAACCATGGAGCATAGCAGAGAATAATGGAAAAGGACCTCTGGAGTTAGAGGGATTCAGGTTCAAATTCTGCCTCTGGTACTTACCAGCTCTGTGACCTTGGGTACTCCCTAGACCTCAGTTTCCTCATCTGTAAAATGAGGGAGTTAGACTAGTCTTTGAGGTCCCTTGCAGCTCCAGACCTATGCATGATCTTATGATCTTATACACCTACTTAGACTGCTCATGAAGCTGGCTAGCCTCCCACCACAGGCCAGACTGAAGTGGTGCATCCAGAAGTAACATCAGGAAGTAGGAACATATGCTTCTGGATGGATGAAACAGGGTAGGAAGTGGGTAGCAGAGAGTGAGAAAGGGATCGGCAGGACTTACTAAGGTTGTGATTGTCTTTCTTCTGTCGCTCCTTGGCCAAGGCCCGGCTCTCAGCATCTATGACCAGAGGGGAGAGGAGAGAGAAAACGGTAATCAGTAGCAAAACTGAGCACGGGTGCAGGGGTGGGAAGGAGGAGGGAGACAAGGTAGGGAAGGGATTTAGGAGGCAGAGTGGGTCTTAAACCTGTGAGCTCTCTCTTCTGGGCCAAGTCAGCAGGGCAGGAGCTGCTAGTGACACCTACAAGGGAGGCCGTGACCTGGGGGTCTCCACTGTACACTGTCAGGTGGCTGCTAGACAGAGGCAGCTGTGGGATAAAGAGAAGAAAGAGAGACCTGGGTGAGAACTTCCTTCATCAGAGACTCGGGAAGGGACAGCAAGGGCTCTTTACCCTGGGGAGGCCATCTCAGGAGAGGAGGAAGCTGGAAGTAACCAAAGATGACTTCAGAGAATCAATAGGGAAAATCATGCCTCCTCAGCAGAGAGGTGGTGGACTTCAGGTATGGAATGAGGCATACATTTTCAGACGTGGCCAATGTGTTGAATTTGTTTTTACTTAACTGTGCTTATGTACTACAAGGGATTGGGACCAGAGGAAGAGAGGGAAGTCATTTGAAAGTGCCAGTAATAGGAAAAAAGGAAGGAAGGAAGAAAGAGAATATCAGTAAAGTATTGAGAGAGACAGACAGAGAGAGAGGAGAGAGACAGGGAGAGACAGAGAGACAGACAGCAAGAGAGACAGAAAGACAGAGAGACAGATAGAGAGAGAGAGAGGAGAGGCAGAGAGAGACAGAGGAGAGACAGAAAGAGAGAAAGAGGAGAGAGGCAGAGAGAGATAGAGAAAGAGAGACAGAGAGAGAGAAACAGAGAGAGAGACACAGAGAGGAGTGAGTTAGACAAGATCATTTTAGGGAAAGTCACAACAACCCAAACCTGGATCTCAGTCTTCTTTTAAGAATCTAAAATTTCATAAATAAATAATGATTTTTTAAAAAAAGAAAAGGTGGAAAAAGTAAACAACAACAACAAAAAAATAATCTAAGATTTCAGAATTAGTGCCTGCAAAGTGAATAAACTGGTGCCCCCAGATTGGAGAATGGCTGAATAAATTGTAGGACACGAATACAAAGAAATTATACTGCTCCAGGAACAGCTAAGTGGTGCAGTAGATAGAGCACCCGCCCTGAAGTCAGGAGGATCTGAGTTCAAATCTAGCTTTAGAGACTTGACTTTAGAGATGAGCTGTCTGACCTTGGGCAAGTCACTTAACCCCAATTGCCTAAAAAAAAAAATTATACTACTCCATAAAAAATGAAAAATAAGAGGAACCTGAGAAACATGAGAAGACATATATGAACTGATGGAGAAAAAAAAAGCAAAGTTAGGAGAACAATATGCACAATGATAACAATCATAAATTGAAGATTACACTAAAAGTCTGTGGAACTCAACTGAAATGCAATGACCAATGTGGTCCTAAAGGGCAGAAGAGGAAACACACTTCCCTCCTCTTGATAGAGGGGTGGGGGACTACAGGCACAGGACGTTGCATGTGCTGTCAGGCACGCCTGCTGTATCAGTAGATCTGGCCTAATTATTTTTCCTTTTTCACAAGGGAGAGTTCGTGGGCACCTTTATTTCTGTTTTTGACCTCTCTGTCATTGTTGCTCAGTAAAGGAAGCTCCAGGTCTGTGGGTTTGAACTAAGTCACTTTCCAGGGACTTAGCTCTAAAATCTTCAGGGTGGTTGTTGTTGGTGTGTCTGTGTGTGCATGTGTATGTGCATGGGGGAGGGGAGTAGAGGAGGAAGTAACTGGTATAAAAAACAATAACCAGTAAAACAAACAAACAAAAAAAGAATTCAGTGTCTAAGTCACCTTTATACTGGATTTCTAGCCTTTACTTTAAACCCCAAGATTCGGAGGCCTTCTGATTATATTGTCACACTCATGTAGTTCACAGACAGGCATACATGCTCAGCCAGGGACACAGAACAGGTATAAATGTACACATACATATACATGTACACACACACACACACACACACACACACACACACACATTCTCATTCACTCACTTTCCAGCTTTCTCAAACTCTCCTGGTTTTCAGCTTGGGCCCAAACCAGCCCAAGCCAGCTCTGGGCTGCTAACCTACTGAGCCTGACTACTTCCAGAAGAAATCAGATTTTCCCTTCACTGGCATGGGCCAGGGGCCAGGAAGCCTGGGGACAACCAGTTCAGCCAGGTGCCAAAGCTTAGGCAGCAGGGATGAGATGGGGAGACCTGTGAGGGAGGGGCAGGAATACTCCCGGAGGAAGGGGAGAACCCCAAAACCTCACCTTGCTGGGGTGGTTGCTATTTTATCAAACCCTTTCAAATCCTGCTCTTTTTTGAGCCTCACAAATCCCCTGTGGGGTAGGCTAGGCAGGTTGATATGATTTACTGCCATTTTACAGATAAGAAAATTGAGTTACAAACAGTCCCTTGCCCAGGGTCACAGAGGGAGTTAGTGTCAGAGCTGGGGCTGGAACTCAAGCCTCCCAAATCCTAAGCCAGGATTCTTCCCAGACTTTACCCCACTGTACTGCCTCTCTTAAGGATCCAGGCCTCCCTGGATGTCTGAAGGAACTTTCACCAGCTCAGGTGCCTGAGGGTCTGTTCCTCTGGACTGGGCGGGCCCATGCCCCCCTCCTCCCACAAAGAGAAGAACACCTGCACCCACCCATCCACCCAGCCAGGAAGAGACAATTACTGCACTCCCCATCCGAAAACATGGCAGGGCCAGTCTTCTCTGTCCCAAAGAAACACAGTACTTAATTCTGCCTCCATGTCTTTGTTCATGCTGTCCCCCTTTAACCCCAAATCTCTCCCTTGCCCCCTTCCTCCCTGACTCTCCAAACCCTCCCTCTCCTTCAGGGCTGGATTCCAATCCTACCTCCTCTGGGAAGGCCTCCTCCTGGTCTCCTCCAGTGTTCATTGAGTTTCCTCTCCTCTTAATTCTTGTAGTATTTATAGACTGGGCCATATAATCAGCCACTTAATTATATTTTGTATCTTTCTGTTTGTCTCGTGTGTGTGTGTGTGTGTGTGTGTGTGTGTGTGTGTGTGTGTGTGTG